>NC_056731.1:640227966-640431046 GCF_019279795.1 Protopterus annectens | reverse complement strand
CAGCAAGAAAGACTGATGTAATGGCGTCGGCTGCATGTTTTATACCCCTGATGACCTGACATCGTGGAAGAAGGGACAGCAACCGACGCAGGACCCAAGACTTTGTTAATCAGGCCGACTGAGGGCAGCCTGCCAGCAGATTACCCAAATGTAATGACTGCAACAGTGAAACATGAAGAACATGTAGCTGACTCCAGAAAGTCTTGCAGGATTTGCCCTAGCAAATCTTGCTCTAGCGACATGATCCAGTTTGTAGTGTCTGGTAAAAGTGTGTATGGTGGACCAGGTGACTGCTACCAGAATGAAGGATATGTCCAGGCCTTTGAGGAAGGCTTTGGAGGATGCCAAAGCCCAGGTAGAATGAGCTCTTACTCCCTGTAATGGGTCGTTGCCGTGCTGGGAGTAGCAGAAAGGTACAGTTGTGTACACTCACCATAAATGTAGATGTTCGAGTGTATTCAATGTTGCAGTCATCACACTTTTGTTATCCTGCCAGGGGAAGCCCTCAGTCCACCCGAATACCAGAGGCTTAGAATATCTGCGTCGGCTGCTGTCGCCCCAGGACTGACGTCAGGTCGTCAGTGGTATAGAATCAGGAATCAATGCCATTATATCAGTTTTTCTTGCCCCAAATGTCAGGAGCCCCCAAATAGGGAGCTAGGTTATAGTGGAAGAACACCACCAGTAGGAAAAAAATAACAAAAATCCCTGAAATGAGTGAGAGAGAGAGAGAGAAGGGGGATGGAGGTGGGAAACCAGGACTGCAACAGTGAATACACCAGAACATCTACATTTATGTTAAGTGTACACAACTGTACTATGTTCTTCGTGTTTTTGCAGTCATCACACTTGGATTGATTCCCAAAGCTGAAGAAAAGGGTGGAGGCAATCAAGAAGACTGAAGGCTGGCTAGGATGCCCTGCAAGACTGCGGTTACAAAGCCTGCCCTCTATATGGAGAAGATAGGCAGGTGGTAATGCTTAGTGAAGGTATGAACAAAACTCCATGTTGCAGCCTCCAAGATGTCCCTGGCAGGGACCCCTCCGAGAAAAACTGCAGAGGTGAAGGTTGCCCTGGTGGAATGTGTCCTGACCCCTTTAGGGGGCGGTTTCCCGTGGTATTTGTAGCAGAAATGGATACAGTATGCTATCCATTTGGAGATTGTTTGGATATGGCCTTGCCCTCTGCCCCTGCTGCAAAGCTTACTAGCAATTGGTCAGTTTTCCTAAAAGATTTAGTCCTATCCAGGTAGAATCTGTGCTGTCTGTGCACATCTAGAGAATGCAGAATTATTTCACCCTTGTTTTGTGGATTAGGGAAAAAGGTGGGAAAATGATTAGATTGGTTGAGAGCCACACTGGACAGCACTTTAGGCATGAAAGTTGGGTTAGTTCTGAGGGAGACCTTGTCAGCATGAAAAATGATGAAGGGCTCTACTGCCATGAGTGCTTGTAGCTCTGAAACTCTTCCAGCTGAAGCGATGGCCAGAAGCAAAGCTGTTTTCCAAGAGAGGAGTTTTAACTCTGCTGAAGCTGCAGGCTCAAAAGGGGGGGGGGGGGTAGTGTGAACTTTTCCAACACAAAGTTCAGGTCCCAAGCTGGGGTAGGAGCTCTTCTGGGTGGCCTTAAATTGTTAGCCCCTCTTAGGAACTGTTTGATAACAGGGTGAGAAAAGAGAGGTGGCTCTGTGCTGTAATGAGCAGAGATGGAAGATGCATGAATTTTAATAGAAGAGAAGGATAGGCCACTGTGTCCTAGGTCTGTTAGGTAATCCAGGATGAGAGTATGGGAGGGCTGTGCTGTTTCAGCTCCTTCAGCCTGGATCCAGGTGCAATACCTTTTCCACTTGTCAGCATAGGATTTTCTAGTGCTGGGGAGTCTGGCCTCATGTATAACATCTATGACTTGCTTGATTATACTAGCAACTGGAGGAGAGGTCAGGGAATAAGTCATGCTGCCAGGTTCAGGGTCTGCAACTGTGGATGCAAGAACTATCTGATCTGTGTCAGGGGAGTTGGGACCTGAGGTAGGTGCCATGGTGGCAGGGGTGACAGATTGTGCAGCAGTGGGTACCAGTGCTGGCGTGGCCAGTCTGGGGCAATCAAGATTGCTCTTGGCTTTTCCTCTTAATTTTGAGTAATAGTAGAGGGGGAAATGCATAGATCGAGTGGTTTACCCATTGGAAGGATAGGGCATCCACTTTCCAGGCCTTGTTGTGAGGTTCTCTGGTGCAGAATTTGCTGAGCTGGTGACTGTTGTGGGAGGCAAAGAAGTGCACCTTCGGGGTGCCCCATTTCTGGGTTACAAGGTTGAAGGTGCTGTGGTCTAGCTGCCACTCATGTGGGTCTAGGAGGTTTCTGCTTAAGCTGTCTGCCAGAGAGTTTTGGGAGCCTGGCAGGAATTGTGCTTGCAGGTGAATTTTCATGGCTGAAGCAGTGTGCCAAAGACACATGGCGAGCATGCAGAGGGGATAAGAGTGAGTTATTCCCTGCTTGTCGATGTACCACATCACTGTGGTGTCTGTTTTGATCAGCAGGGGCGCCGGGGAGAGTAAAGGTCTGAAAGCTCTCAAAGCGTGCTGAACAGCTAGCATCTCTTTTTGGTTGATGTGCAGATGTATTTGATTTGGGCTCCAATGGCCCTGAATGCACCTGCCATCCAGATGTGCACCCCAGGCATAATCTGATGCGTCTGTGGTTAGGGTCTGGGTGGCATGGGGTTGTGAGAAGGGAAGACCCTTGTTGTGGTTGCATGCTGCTGCCCACGAAAGAAAATCGTTCCTTAGACAAGGTATCATAGGTATGATAGTTTCCAGGTCCCGAGAGTGTTGACACCAACGGCTTTTTAGGTACCACTGAAGTTTCCTCATATGCAGTCTGGCATATGGAATGAGCAGAATGCAGGGTGCCATGAACCCTAGAACTTGCAGGATTTTCCTTGCGGATAACTGGGTTCTGGTGGCTAGTTGAGAGAAGCAGCCTGTTAGACAGGCTTGTTTTTCTGGAGTAGGGAATGCCATCTGGGAAGCTGTGCCCAGGCTTTCTCCCAGGAATACAATTTTTTGAGTGGGTACTAGTTTGGATTTATTTTCGTTTATAGTGTACCTCAGGGAGGTTAGTAGGTCCTTTACAAAGGTCAGGTGCTGCAACACCTTTTCCTGACGGTCTGCCTGAATCAGGCAATCATCTAAGTAGGGGTAAATCTGAATATTCCTTTTGTCTTCAAAACGCAATGGTTGGAGCCAGGCATTTTGTGAATAAAGGGATGGCTTAGCACTCCCTGTTTTTGAAGTGGAGGAACTCAATTGCTTAGATCTTTGCATTCCCTGGGACTGCTGTCTGGGGGGTCTGCTTCCCCTAGGTCTCATCTGAGCTGGTCTTGAGGGGGCCGGAAAGGTCCAGTGCTTGGAGGGGCAATGCCTACTGAACCTCGGAGGCTGGACTTGCAAAAAGTCTTTAACTGTCTGCAAAGATTTAGCGTTTTTTCCATCTTTCTTAAGACCTCTTCTGCCTTGGTGCCAAACAAATTTTCTTTGGTCAATGGTGCGTCCAATAGTTTTGATTTGACATGGTCTGGCAAGGTCTGTTCCTTAAGCCAAGCATGTCTTCTAAGTACAGAACCTGTCACTGCTGCCCTGCAGGATGCTTCTAGAGCGCCAAAGCCACATTGCAAGGTGTGTTTAGTAAATTGGCTTGCAGAATGCATAAGATCCTGTAATTCTTTATTTTCTGCACAAGCTGGAAAGGTAGATTATTTTTGTTTAAGGAGTTCCACAGAATGTTGCTAGTACTTCAGCATGTGGAACTGAATTTAGTGCTCTAATGGCAAGAGTTGCAGAGGTGTATACTTTTTTACCCCATCTGTCTAAAGCTCTGGAATTCCCTGTCCGACGTGATGGGATTCTTAGCTGTGGTTGCTTTTATTCCTTTAGGTCCTTGGGAGATGACCTCTGGGTCAGCAGGAGGATTCTTGAAAAGAAATTTCTGAGAGTAAGGGACTCTGTAATACCCATCAGGCTTCCTGGGAGCAGGAGGAAGGGTGTCAGGAATTAAACTAGATTGCATAAAAACATCATCCACAACATCCAAAACAGGAGGAATTGCTAAAGGTCTGTGCTGTGGTAAATCTAAGGATTCCCTGAGTCTCTTTTTGGTCTGAGGATAGTCCTGACACTCCCATTGGAAATGCTCCCTTAAAGTATGTAGGGTTTCACCAAATGAAAAATCCTCTGGAGGAGATGCAGAAGAATGGATTCCTCTGCATCTGAATCCTCATAACCAGAGACAAGGGTTGCATGTCTTCATATTCAGAAGCCTCAGAGTCATCGGACTCCTGGTCGGATAAAACTGTTGGGGACAACAGTTTCTTTCTCTTGGAAGGGGTAGGCTGGCTTCCCCTAATAAGTAAGATAAGTTCTGCCGCCATTTTAAGCATTTGAGATTGAGGCATGGAAGCAGGTGCTTGAGCTTGGGTTGTCGTTTTTTAAGTTCATACCCTGGGCACCAGAAACTCGGTAGTTTTAGAAAGAACTGAAGACACAGAAGAAGTCGTCGGTTTGTGGAGTATCGGTAGTGCGAAGAACTTCCTCGGAAGCCGGTGCCTGCTCAGTGGCTTAGGACCCATCCAAGGTAGAGACATCCGCAGGATCCTTCGCTTCGTCAAAGAAAAGTTTTGCGGCATACCGGAGTCCGAAGGGGTCTCGGCAGAGGCCTGTGAATATACAGAAGCAGGCATCAGGGGCTGCGAAAAGTACAGTTTTGTACCTACCATAAATGTAGATGTTCGAGGATTCCATTGCTGCAGTCCTGACTATTGGGTATAGTCCGCGTCCCAGTCGGCCCGAATACCAGAGTATAAGGCTGACGTCGGTCAGGGCGCATTAGACTGACGTCAGTACGTCAGGGTACTAATGCGCATGACCGACGTCATATCCTCAGTCTTTTCTTGCCCCAGATGTCAGAAGACCCTAAAAGACAAGTCCCAAAAACCTGCACCAAAACATGTACAATATATACAACCATATATACAAAAATATAAGCATGTAAACTCACCTACACAACCACCCCTAAATACAGAGGGAAGGAGGGAGAATTGGACTGCAGCAATGGAATCCTCGAACATCTACATTTATGGTAGGTACAAAACTGTACTATGTTCTTCTTCCATTGCTGCAGTCCTGACTATTGGGTAGAATCCCAAAGCAGAGGTAAGGGAGGCTGGCAAATTACAAAGTAGTAGGAGCTGACAACATGCCTTGTAAAACAGCTGTGGCAAAACCAGCCCTAGACTTAGAGTAGATAGGAAGGTGATAATGCCTAGAAAAGTATGCACTGAACTCCAAGTAGCTGCTTCCAGAATATCCTTAGTTGCCACCCCTTAGAAATGCTGTTGAAGTGGCAGTAGCCCTAGTGGAATGAGGCCTAATCCCAGCTGGAATCTCCTTGCCATGATGGGAATAACAAAATGCAATGCAAAAGCCAATCCACCTAGAAATAGTTTGTTTTGACACAGGCTTGCCCTGAGAACTCAAAGCAAAAGAAACAAACAACTGCTGAGACTGCCTAAAATCCTTAGTCCTGCTTAAATAATAATTGCCTGTGCACATCTAAAGTGTGCAAAATCTTTTCCCCTTTATTCTGAGGATCTGCAAAACGTAGGCAAATGAATAGTTTGGTTTAAAGCCACACTAGAAACCACCTTAGGCATAAAAGAAGGATTAGTGCGTAATGATACCCTATCCTTATGGAAAATCAAAAGGGCTCTACTGCCATAAGGGCCTGCAACTCAGACACCCTTCTTGCAGAAGTAATAGCCAACAGAAAAGCAGTCTTCCATGACAAATATTTCAATTCAGCAGTAGCTGCAGGCTCAAAAGGTTGTAGAGTAAGTTTTCCAACACAAAATTGAAATCCCAAGCAGGAGTAGAAGCTCTACGTGGGGGTCTTATATTCTTTGCCCCTCTAAGAAACTGCTTGAACAAAGGATGAAAACAAAGGTGGGTCACAATCATAGTGAGCTGAAATTGCTGCAGCATGAATCTTTATGGAAGAGAAGGACAAACCTTTGTCCAGTAATTCAGTAAGATATTGAAGAGCCACACTCAAATTAGGCTCAGAAATCTCCAAATTCTTTGCTGTACTCCAAAATGAAAATCTCTTCCATGTGTCCATACACCTTCCTTGTACTAGGTCTTCTAGCTTCCCTGATCACATTTAAAACTTGTTGAGGAAGTTGAGACCTGCTGTGCTTCAACACAGAATATGCCAAGCTGTTAGATGAAGAGAGTGTAGCTTGACATTGAGCAGATGACCGTCCTTCTGAGATAACAGATGAGGAATCAGAGGTAAAGGCCATGGAGGCTTCTTTACCAGACTCCGTAGTAGTGGGTACCAGTGTTGCCGAGGCCAATCTGGAGCTATCAAAATCATCCTTGGCCTGTCCTGTCTGACCTTTAACAGTACCTTTGGAAGAAGAGGCAGAGGTGGAAAGGCATAAACATGAAGATTTCTCCAACTGAAAGACAGAGCATCCACTTTCCAAGCTGTGTGATGAAACCCCTTTGTGCAATACTGTGGCAGCTGGTGGTTTAGTGGGGAAGCGAACAGATCTATGTCTGGAGTTCCCCATGACACTGTCAGTTTCTGAAATACATGAAGATCCAGTTTCCACTCGTGGGGATCCATGATTTGTCTGCTTAACACATCTGCTAAAGAGTTCTGTGCTCCTGGCAGAAACCTTGCCTGAAGAGTTAGTTGCAGGCTTAGTGCTGTCTCCCATAAAATCATTGCTTGCCTGCATAAAGGATAAGAATGTGTTCCCCCTTGCTTGTTGATGTACCACATGACAGTTGTGTTGTCGGTTAGAATCAACACCTGCCCTGGAAGAAGTAACTCCTTGAAAGCCATTAATGCAAACTGGACTGCCAACATCTCTTTCATGTTGATATGTAGATGCTGTAGTTTGGCAGGCCACTTGTCTTGTATCCACTTTCCATCTAGATGAGCTCCCAAGCTATGTCCGAGGCATCTGTCGTTAAGATCTGACTTGCCTCTGGCCGGGTCACAGAGAGTCCCTTGTTTAGGTGACATTCCTGAGCCCACCACAAAAATTCTGTTTGAAGGCAAGGTATTATTGGAATGACAGTGTCCAAATCCTGGCAGTGCTGTGTCCATACATTTTTGAGATACCATTGTAGCTTCCTCATATGCAGTTTGGCATTGGGAAGCACCAGAATACAAGATGCCATGAACCCTAATGCTTGAAGGACTGTCCTTGCAGTCAGCACGGACTGATGAGATAGTTGATGGAAGTAAAGTGACAGACTCTTTTGTTTGTCCGGGGTTAAAAAGGCCATCTGGGCTGCTGTATTCAGTCTCACACCCAGAAAGCACATGTCTTGAGAGGGTACTAGACTGGACTTTATTTCGTTCACAGAATACCCTAGGCATCTTAGCACTGCTATGACATATTCCAGATGCTGTAGAAGATCTTCCTTTTCTTGAGCCAGAATCAGGCAGTCGTCCAAGTAAGGATAGATTTGAATTCCTTGTAGCCTGAAGTAAGCTATCACTGGAGCCAGAACCTTTGTGAATACTCTACAGTAGATAAGCCAAAGGGCAATGCAGAGAACTGATAATGAGAATTTCCAGCTCGAAACGCAGATACTTCCTGCAACCTAGCCTTATAGGCACATGAAGGTAAGCTTCCTTGAGATCTAAAGTTACCATCCAGTGATCTTTGCCCAGCAGAGGTAGAAGCTGTTGTAGCGTCAACATCTTGAACTTGGGAATGTCCAGATAAGTGTTGAGGATAGATAAATCCAAAATTGGTCTCCACGTGTTCCCCTTCTTTGGTACTAGGAACAGGCGAGAATAAAATCCTAGGCCCCTTTCTGATACAGGAACTGGCTGAATGGCCCCTATGTGAAGCAACTGAGAAACTTGCTTGTGAGCCTCTTTTCTTTGTGGAGGAGGAACATCTGGCATGCCTTTGAAAGGGGGCATAGTATGGAAATAAAATCTGTAACCGTGGTGAATGATATCCAACACCCATTTGTCTTGAGTAATTAAATCCCAATTTTCTTTGAAAAGAGACAGTCTTCCTCCCAAAGGAGCTGCCATACGTGAATTTGCTGGCAGCGGAAAAGACAGGTCATTGGGTCTGTTTACGAAAGGACTGACCCCTACCCTCACCAGAAGTCTGAGCAGGAGAACTCCCTGTTCTAGGCCTAAAAGTACCTTGAGCCCTGCCCCTACCACGTCTAGACCTACCCCTAGACTGGGAATCATAAGCAGGATATGTCCACCCCTTAGCAGGCCAATTTCTACTAAACTTTGGAGGCTGCACCTGCAAGAAATCCTTAACAGTTTGCATAGACTTAGCTTTGTCCTCCATTTTCTTTAAAACTGCTTCCACAGGCGATCCAAACAACACATCAGACTGTAAAGGAGCATCCAAAATCCTTGTCTTAACATGCTCAGCTAAATTCTGGTCCTTCAACCAGGCATGCCTGCGAAGAACAGAACTGGTAGCAGCCACCCTCGAGGAGGCCTGTACAGCATCAAAACCACATTGCAAAGAATGCTTACCCACTTGTTCAGACACATGAACCAAATCCAGCAACTCTTTACACTCAATACCTTCAAAGCATCCACCTTAGATTTCAATTGTGAAAGGAGATAATTCTGATATTTTAGCATGTGAAACTGGCAATTTAAAGCTCTCATGGCTAGAGTGGAAGAAGTATACACTTTCTTTCCCCACCTATCCAAAGCCCTTGCCTCCTTATCAGTGGGAACAGGATTTTTAACCACAGAAGCCTTTACACCCTTAGGCCCTTGAGAAATAGTTTCTGGGTCCGCCCTAGGACTCTTAACAAATATTTATGAGCTTCGGGCACCCTATAATACCTATCAGGCTTAACAGGAGCAGGAGGCAAAGAGTCAGGGTTCAGGGAAGCCTCTGCAAAAACATCTTCCACCACATTCAACACAGGAGGAATAGCTAAAGGCCTATGCTGGGGTAAAACAAAACTCCCTAAGCCTTTTCCTGGAATCAGAGTAATCCTGGCCTTCCCATTTAAAGTGCTCCCTCATGGAATGCAGAGTCTCTGAAAATGAGAAATCCTCAGGCGGAGAAGCTGTAGGAGTGGAATCATCCACATCAGAATCAGAATAAGTAGGAAACTCCTGTATATCTTCCACAGAAGATTCTGAGGCTTCTGAACACTGTTCAAACTATCAAACTCGGTTCCACCCTAGGCCTCTTATCAGGCGGTGGCATAGAACCCCTAATCATAGTAATTAAATCTTCTGCCATTTTAAGCATATGTTTCTTAGGTACAGAACCCGAAATGCTAGGAGAAGCCCCCACTGAAGCTGAAGTAGGCCTACCAAAGAAGGTTTGGCAACAGAAGGAGAGGCCCTAACTACCTTGGGAAGAGGGGGAAGAACAGTCACCTGAGAAGCCCCCTCAGCCTGGCCTACCTCCTGAGAAGGCACATCCTGTAAAAGTATAGTTTCTGCCTGGGACTCCATGGAAACTCCCGGCAAAACCTCCGGCTCCACTGAGCCTTCTAAAGAACCGACGTCCGGGACTGCCCGTTCCTCAACCCTAGGCTTCACAGTTTTATCCTTGCGCTTCTTGGAGAGCGGGCGTCGAGCATCCGGCGGCATTTTATAATTACAACGCTTCCCAAACACTAACCTGGCACAGTCTAACCTCCTCTTAATAGTGCGTTTATTAAACCTAGCACAAGAGCGGCAACCAACAACGCGTGCTCAGGCCCTAGACAAGGTATACACAAGGTATGATAATCCCTATGAGGTATCTGTTTCCCACAAGAAATACAGTTATTCACTTTTTCTGACATCCGGTAAAATACTGAGGCAAGAAAAACTAAAATATTCCCCAACGGGGTACTTAGCCAACTCTGTTTCGGTCTGAAACTCCGGTTTCGGAAATATTTCAGTACGCCAACCTGCACTCGCAAAATTGCTTCTGCATCGGACCATGCGGCAAAAAAGACTGAGGATATGACGTCGGTCATGCGCATTAGTACCCTGACGTACTGACGTCAGTCTAATGCGCCCTGACCGACGTCAGCCTTATACTCTGGTATTCGGGCCGACTGGGACGCGGACTATACCCAATAGTCAGGACTGCAGCAATGGAAGACGAAGAACATCCGCCTCACTGAGGACCAGCAAACTGGCGACTAGCGTAACGGAAGGATTGTTGGCAGTTTTGGACCTGTGCATTCTGTCTCTGTCTTTAAACTTGCGTTTTTTTCAGAAGATCGGTAGTTGGACGGCTTACCGAAGCCATTTCGGAATAAGGAAATCGAGAGCGAAAATATTTAGCTAAAACAAGGGCCCGACGTCGTACAGTTCTGGCGTTGAACAAAGCACAAAACCGACAGTGAGGAACGTCGTGGTCTGGGGCTAAACAGGCGATGCAGTAAGAATGGAAATCTCAGTGTGGTATTTGATTTCCACAGGCGAGACAATTGTTAACTTTTTTTGACATCGGTTAGAGCAAAAAAAAAGGATCCCCAATGGAGTACTTAGCTTTAGAAGACTTCAACTTCAATTAGGAAACGAAAACTCAGGTAGCGGCGGACCGGCACTCAAGTGAACTGCTTCTGCTTCGTGCTCCTTGGCAAGAAAGACTGATGTAAAGTTGTTGGCTGCCTGATTTTATACCACTGATGACCTGACGTCAGTCCTGGTGCGACAGCAGCTGACGCAGAAATACTAAGCATCTAGTATTCGGGCCAACTGAGGATAACCCAAGTGTGATGACTGCAACAGTGAAACACGAAGAAAATCATATAGATTTTTCTGATCCAGCAGGAAATGGTTTGTATGGAGACTGCCTTGCCCAGGGCTTTGGGATGGAAGGCTACAGAGAGTTGGTTGGATTTTCTGATGGACTTAGCTTTGTCAAAGTAAAAAGTACAGTTGTGTAAACTTACCATAAATGTAGATGTTCGAGTGTATTCACTGTTGCAGTCATCACATTTGGGTTATCCCTGCCAGGGTAGCCCTCAGTCAGGCCGAATACCAGGGGCTTAGTATTTCTGCGTCGGTTGCCATTGCTCCAGGGCTGATGTCAGGTTGGCAGTGTTAGAAATTACGGCAGATGACGCCATTACATCAGTTTTTCTTGCCCTGTCAGGAGCCTCCAAGAAGGAGCTAGATTATGGTGGTAGAACACCACCAGTAGAAAGTAAATGCCAAAACATCCTTGTAAGGATAGATAGAGACAGAGACAAGGGGGATGGAAGGAGGGAAACCAGGACTGCAACAGTGAATAGAATCGAACATCTACATTTATGGTAAGTCTGCACCAAGTACAGCTGTGTACACTTACCATAAATGACTGTATTCACTGTTGCAGTCATCACATTTGGGTTATTGGCCTGAATAGCAGAGTCTTGTGATTTCTGAGTCGGATGCTGTCGCTTCTTCCATGACGTCAGGTCGTCAGGGGTATAAAACATGCAGCCAACGCCATTACATCAGTTTTTCTTGCCCCAGATGTCAGGAGCCCCCAAAATAGGAAGCAATTACATGGTACGGAACACCCCCAGCAAAAAGCAAATACCAATGATATAAGACATGCCAAACAAAAAAGATAGGAAGAAGTAAAGAGAAGTCAGGGGGCTGGAGGGAGGGTAACCAGGACTACAACAGTGAATACACTCGAACATCTACATATATGGTAAGTGTACACAACTGTACTATGTTCTTCATGTTTCACTGTTGCAGTCATAACATTTGGGTTGATTCCCAAACCTGAGGATGGGCGGAGGTAGTCAAGAAGCATTAGGGCTGGCAAGCAGGCCCTTTAAGACTGCTGTGGCAAATCCAGCTCTGGATTTAGAAAAGATAGGTAAGTGGTAATGCTTGGTGAAAGTGTGTACAGAGCTCCAGGTTGCACCTTCCAGGATGTTCCTGGTAGGGACTCCAGTGAGAAATGCTGCAGAGGTTGATGTAGCCCTAGTGGAATGTGTTCTGATCCCCTGTGGGGTAGGTTTCCCATGGTGTTTGTAGCAGAAATGGATGCAGTGTGCTATCCATTTAGAAATTGTTTGCTTTGAAATGGCCTTGCCCTCTGCCCCTGCAGCAAATCTGACTAGCAGCTGGTCAGATTTTCTGAAAGGCTTAGTCCTGTCCAGATAGAACCTAAGCTGCCTGTGCACGTCCAGGGAGTGCAGGATCCTTTCCCCTTTATTCTGAGGATTAGGGAAAAAAGATGGCAAATGAATTAATTGGTTTAAAGCCACACTAGATACCACCTTGGGCATAAATGATGGGCTAGTCCTGAGGAAAACCCCGTCCGCACGGAAGATAATGAAGGGTTCCACGGCCATAAGGGCCTGCAATTCAGACACTCTTTTTGCTGAAGTGATGGCTAGAAGTAAAGCTGTTTTCCATGAGAGAAATTTTAACTCTGCTGTAGCAGCAGGTTCAAAGGGCGGAAGCGTGAGCTTTTCCAATACAAAGTTAAGGTCCCAGGCTGAAGTGGGCGCTCCCCTGGGGGGGGGGTCTTACATTTTTGGCTCCTCTCAGGAATTGTTTGACCACAGGATGAGAGAAGAGGGGTGGCTCAGTATTATAATCAGCTGAGATGGCAGAGGCGTGAATCTTAATTGAAGAGAAGGACAGGCCTTTGTGGAGCATCTCTGTTAAGTAACCTAGTATATGAGGTAAGCTGGGCACAGTTGTGTCCATTCGCTGAGACTGGCTCCAGGAACACCATCTTTTCCACTTTTCCGAATAGGATTTTCTAGTACTAGGCCTCCTTGCCTCAAGGATGACATCCAGCACCTGTTTACTGAGGGTTGCTGGTGATGAGTTCAGGGGATGAGCCAGGCTGCTAGGTTCAGGGTCTGTAGCCGCAGATGCAAAATCTGGCCCTCCTGCTGGGACAGCAGGGAAGGGGTCTGAGGCAGGTGCCATGGTGGCACTACTGTCAGACTGTGCAAAAGAGGGTACCAGTGCTGGTGTGACTAGTCTGGTGCAATCAGGACTGTCCTTGGCTTGTCCTGTTTGATCTTTAGTAGAACCTTCGAGAGGAAGGGCAGAGGGGCATAGATTGAGAGGTTTCCCAGGTAAAGGACAGGGCATCCACTTTCCATGCTTGGCTGTGGGGAGTTCTGGTGCAATATTTGTTCAACTGACAGTTCTGAGAGGAAGCAAAGAGGTCCACCTCTGGTGCCCCCCACCTGTGCCTCAGAAGCTTGAATATTTGGGGTTCCAGTTTCCACTCGTGTGGGTCCATTAGATTCGTGCTTAAGTTGTCTGCCAGTGAATTTAGTTTGCCTGGCAGGAATTGAGCTTTCAGGTGCACTTGGTTGCTCAAGGTTGTGTTCCACAGAGCCATGGCTAATCTGCAGAGTGGGTAGGAATGGGTTCCCCACTGCTTGTTTATGTACCACAAAACTGTGGTGTTGTCTGTCTTTACCAGTAGTTGTCCTGGAAGAATAAGGCCTGTGAAGGCTGTCAGAGCATTCTGTACAGCTAACATTTCTTTTTGATTGATATGCAGGTGCATTTGCTTTGGGCTCCATTTGCCTTGAATGCACTGTCCTGCAATGTGAGACCCCCATGCATAGTCTGATGCGTCTGTTGTTAGGGTTTGGGTTGCAGGTGGTTGAGTGAAAGGGAGTCCCTTGTTGTAGTAGCATGCCTCTGCCCACCAAAGGAACTTTGTCCTTAAACAAGGAATGATAGGAATCATTATTTCCGGGTCCTGAGAATGTTGACACCAGAAACTTTTTAACTACCACTGAAGTTTCCTCATATGCAGTCATGCACATGGAATTAGTAGAATGCAAGAGGCCATGAACTCTAGGGCTTGCAGTATTTTTGTTGCATTCAGCTGGGTTTTGGTGGCCAGTAGATTGAAGTAGTTTGTCAAATTAATTTGTTTTTCCTGGAGTGAGGAATGCCATCTGGGAAGTTGTGTTCAAACTTTTGCTCCCAGGAATACAATCTGTTGGCTGGGTACCACTTGTGATTTTTTTTCATTGATGGTGCACCCCAATGAAGTTAGAAGCCTCTTTACAAATGTCAGGCGCTGTAGTAGCAATTCCTGACTGTCTGCCTGAAATGACAATCGTCCAAGTATTGGTAAATTTGAATTCTTCTCTGCCTGTAATATGCAATGGCTGGAGCTAGGCATTTTGTGAATACTCTGGGTGCAGTAGATAAGCCAAAGGGATGTGCAGAGAAAGTACAGTTGTGTACACTTATCATAAATGTAGATGTTCGAGTGTATTCACTTTTGCAGTCATTACTTTTGGGTAATCTGCTGGCAGGTTGCCCTCAGTCGGCCTGATTTAACGAAGTCTTGGGTCCTGTATCAGTTGCTGTCCCTTCTTCCATGACGTCAGGTCGTCAGGGGTATAAAACATGCAGCCGACGCCATTATATCAGTTTTCTTGCCCCAGATGTCAGGTGCCTCCGAAAAGGGGAGCTATATATATATATATATATATATATATATATATATATATATATATATATGGGTCTACTTCTTTTGACCTAACTTTCATTTGCCTGACGCTCATTTGCCTGAGACCAAATGACTGAAATTTCATTTGCCTGACACTTCATTTGCCCGACAAGTATTATTAGCAAGAAAATGGAACATGCCCCCTTCCCCACTGCAGTGCGACCCTGGAGTTAGAATGTATAGTTACTTTTCTGTTACTAAGCAATATTACATCAAATATTACATCAAAAGTTAACAATATCATATGAAATGAAGTGGGGGGCTTTGCCCCCCACACCCCCCCTAGGGTCGCACTGCAGTGGGGAAGGGGGCATATTCCATTTTCTTGCTAATAATACTTGTCGGTCAAATGAAGTGTCAGGCAAATGAAATTTCAGTCAAATGGGGTCAGGCAAATGAGTGTCAGGCAAATGAAAGTTACGTCAAAAGAAGTAGACCCATATAGATATATATATATATATATATATATATATATATATATATATATATATATATAATTTAAAACACAAAACATATACCTCCAAACAAAAACAAATACACCATAGTAAAAGAAAGGAGAGATATAGTTAGAGAAAAACAGGGGGCACGAGGGAGGGTAACCAGGACTGCAACAGTGAATACACTCGAACAGCTACATTTATGGTAAGTGTACACAACTGTACTATGTTCTTCGTGTTTCACTGTTGCAGTCATTACATTTGGGTACAATCCCAAAGCTATGGTTGGGAGGATGGATTTATACAGCATTACGGGCAGCTACAAGGCCCTGCAAGACAGCAGTGGCAAAGGCAGCTCCAGATTTAGAGAAGAGGGGTAAATGGTAATGTTTGGTGAACGTATGAACTGAGCTCCAGGTAGCAGCTTCTAGAATGTCTCTGGTAGGAACCCCTCTAAGAAAGGTTGCAGACGTAGATGCAGCCCTGGTGGAATGAGATCTGATCCCCTTGGGGATAGGTTTACCATGGCAGAAACAAATACAATGGCTTACCCATTTGGAAATAGTCTACTTTGAAATAGCCTTTCCCTCTGCCCCCGCAGCAAATGCCACCAATAGTTGTTCAGATTTTCTTAGAGATTTTGTCCTGTTTAAGTAGAATCTACGTTGTCTGTGTACATCCAATGAATGCAGAATCCGCTCACCCTTGTTTTGTGGATTAGGGAAGAAAGTTGGCAAATGAATTGTCTGACTAAGAGCCAAACTGGATACCACCTTAGGCATAAAGGATGGATTGGTCCTGAGAGCCACCCTGTCCAAATAAAAAATAATGAAAGCCTCCACTGCCATAAGAGCCCATAATTCTGAAATCCTTCTAGCTGAAGTGACTGCTAAAAGGAAAGCTGTTTTCGAAGAGAGAAATTTTAGGTTCGCAGTAGCAGCTGGCTCAAAAGGAGGTAGAGTGAGTTTTTCCAAAACAAAACTGAGGTCCCATGCAGGAGTTGGTGCTTTCCTGGGAGGCCTTAAATTTTTGGCCCCTGTGAGACGCTGCTTTAGCAGAGGATGAGAGAAGAGTGGAGGTTCTGTATTGTAATAAGCTGAAATGGCAGAGGCATGGATTTTTATGGAAGAAAACGATAGGCCCTTGTGAAGCATCTCAGTTAAATATTGCAGAATCTGAGGAATATTGGGCACTGCTGTGCTTATTCCTTGTTACTGGTTCCAGGCACATAATCTTTTCCATTTGTCAGCATAAGATTTTCTAATACTAGGCCTTCTAGCCTCCAAAATGACATCCATCACAGATTTGCTGAGAGATGCCAAAGGTGGAATTAGAAGATTCAAAGTTTGGAGGTGAGTGTGCAGAATTTGGTAGTTCTGCTGAAACAGAGGCAGGTGCCACGGAGGAAGGTGTGACACTTTGCGCAGGAGTGGGTACCGGTTTTGGCGAGGCCAATCTGGAGCAATCAGAATCATTTCTGGTTTGTCCAGTCTGACTTTTAGTAGGACTTTGGAGAGCAGAGGCAGAAAGGGAAAAGCATAGACTGATAGGTTTTTCCAGTTGAATGATAGAGCATCCACTTTCCAAGCTTTTTTGTGATGAATTCTTGTGCAGAATTCTGGGGTGAGGCAAAAAGATCTATGTCTGGGCTCCCCCATGTGCGTGTCAACATGATGAAAACTTGTGGTTCCAGTTTCCATTTGCGTGGGTCAATAAAATTTCTGCTTAGTTCGTCTGCCAGAGTATTTAGCTTTCCTGGCAGGAATTGAGCTTGTAGATGTATTTGCTAAGTCAAGGCCGTGTTCCACAATGCCATGGCTAGTCTGCAAAGGGGGTAGGAATGTGTACCCCAGTGCTTGTTTATGTACGACATGACTGTGGTGTTGTCCGTCTTCATCAGTAGTTGTCCTGGATGAAGGCTGTCAGAGCATTCTGTACAGCTAGCATCTCTTTCTGATTGACATGTAGGTGCATTTGATTTGGGCTCCATTTGCCCTGAATGCATTTCCCTGCCAGATGCGCCAAGCATAGACTGATGTGTCTGTAGTTAGGGTTTGGGTGGCAGGGGGTGGAGTGAATGGCAGTTCCTTGTTTTGGTGGCAGGCCTCTGCCCACCATAGGAACTCTAGTTGCAGGCAAGGTATAATAGGAAACATTGTTTCCAGGCTGTGACAATGTTGACTCCATAAACTTTTTAGGTACCACTGAAGTTTCCTCATATGCAGTCTTGCATATGGAATTAGAAGAATATAGAAGGCCATGAACCCCAAGATCTGCAGAATTTTTTTTGCAGACAGCTGGGGTTTTGTGGCCACCTGTCTGAAGTAAGTCATCAATTGAATTTGCTTTTTGAGAGGGTACCAGTTGTGATTTCTTTTCATTTATAGTGTATCCTAGACAAGTTAGAACCCTTTTTACAAACGCCAGATGCTTCAGAAGAGTGTCCTTGTTTTCTGCCTGAATTAGACAATCGTTCAGGTATGGATAAATTTTAATATTTCTTTGCCTGCAAAATGCAATTGCTGATGCCAGGTACTTTGTGAAGACCCTGGGCGCAGTAGATAAGCCAAAGGGCAGTGCAGACAACTGGTAATGCACATAGCCTGCTTTGAAGCGGAGATATCTTCTACAAGATTCCCTGATTGGGATATGCAGTTAAGCCTCTTTTAAGTCTAGAGTTACCAACCAGGCATCTTTGTCCAGCATAGGTAGTAACTGTTGAAGAGTCAGCATCTTGAATTTTGGAATGTCCAGAAATGTATTTAGAATGGATAAGTCCAGAATTGGACGCCATGATGTCTTTTCTGGGTACCAGGAAAATAGAAACCTTGTCCCTTTTTCCTCTTCTGGTACTGGTTGAATAGCCCCCGTATTATGGAAATGAAATCTGTATCCCTGGGATACTATATTTAAAACCCATTTGTCCTGGGTAATCAGCTGCCAGTTTCGTGCATGAAGTGCCAATTTTCTCCCCAAAGGGGCAGCCAAAAGGTAAGTGCTTGGTGATTGTAGAGGAAAGTCATTGAGACTGTTTACCATAGGGAGGTGCCTTGTTACTTCCAGTTTTGGAGGAGGAGGCACCCCACTGTTTTGTTCTAAATGTTTCTTGTGACTGAAACCTGGAGTCTTTGGAATGTCTGGATTTGACTTGAGAGGCTCTCGAGGGAACTGGAAAGGACCAGTTCTTAGTAGGCCAGTGCCTACTAAATCTGGGTGGCTGCACTTGTAAGAAATCTTTCACAGTTTGCATATATTTTGCTTTATTTTCCATCTTTTTTAAAACTTCTTCAGCCTTATTACCAAAGAGACTGTCCTGTTGTAAAGGAGCATCCAACAATTTTGCTTTAAAATGGTCAGGCAGATTTCGCTCTTTGAGCCAAGCATGCCTTCTTATCACAGATCCAGTTACAGCAGCCCTGCAAGAGGCCTCCAAAGAATCAAAACCACATTGCAAAGTATGTCTTCCAACTTGTTCAGCTGAATGTAATAAATCATGCAACTCTATTTTCCACACAGTCAGAGATCAACGTCATTTTCTGTTTAAGTAGACCCATGACATGCTGTTGTTATTTAAGCATATGAAATTGACAGTTTAAAGCCCTGATTGCCAAGGTTGCAGATGTGTAAACCTTCTTACCCCATCTATCCAGCGCCCTGGAATCTCATTAAAGGGGGGTAGGATTTTTAGCAGTAGAGGCCTTAATGCCCTTGGGACCCTGAGAAATGGTTTCAGGATCAGCAGTAGGGTTTTTGAAAAGGAATGTGTGGGAGTCAGGAACCCTGTAGTATCTGTCTGACTTACTAGGAGCCAAAGGCAGAGAATCAGGAGTCATACTGGATTCTGAAAAAACATCAACAATGTCTAGAACAGGAGGTACAGCCAAAGGCCTATGCTGAGGAAGAAGAAGAAAATCCCTAAGTCTCTTTTTAGATTCATAGAAATCCTGACTTTCCCCAGTGGAAGTGTTCCATTAAGGTATGTAAAGTTTCTCCAAAAGAGAAATCCTCAGGGGGAGAAGCAGAATGGATGGAATCTTCTACATCAGAATCCTCATAAGTAGGTATAGATAAATCTTGTTCAGAAGAAGAATCAGAAGAAATAGAAACCTGATCTGAAGATTCATAGTCAGTGTCTTGCCTAGGCTTCTTAACAGGAGAGGGATGGCTACCCCTGATCAAGGTAATTAAATCTTCAGCCATTTTGATCATTTGCTTTTTAGGCATTGGGGCCTGTACACATGGCCCAAAAGTCATTTTTTTAGACATAGAAGTAGATTTTAGCCTTAGTTTTGAAGATGGCATTGGTTTAATATACAAGTCTTTAGGCCTGAAAACACCCTCAGAAGCCAGTGCTTGCACAGTGGCTCCGGACCCATCTAAGGTAGAGACATCCACGGGTTCAATACTTAAAGCATCTCGCGGCATACCTGACTCCGAATGGGTCTCAGTAGAGGCCTGCGAATCAAAAGTAGTGGGTATCAGGGGCTGCAAAAGCGCCTCACTGAGTACCGGTGAACCGGCGACTGGCTTAGGAGAAGCGTAGTCGGTTTTGGACCTCGACAGTCTGTCTTTTTCTTTGCGTTTTTTAGGTATTCCGGTAGTCGGATTGCTATCCCACATTTCTGGATAGTTAAATCTTGAGCCAAAATATTTAGAAGCAAAAATATACCCAAGTTTAATCGTGCATTGATTAAATTTATCACAAAACCGACAGCAAGGCAAATTGTGGTTAGGGCCTAGGCAAAGAATACAGTACAAATGAAAATCCTTATGATGTATTTGCTTCCCACAAGTAATGCAATTATTAACTTTTACTGACATCGGTAAGGAGCAAGAAAAAGTTTCCCCAACGGGGTACTTAGCTTTTAGTTGAAGACTTTGGTTATGAAACTCGAAAATGAAAATTTCAGGAGTCGGCCAACCGGCACTTGCGAACTGCTTCTGCTTCAGGCACCGCACGGCAAGAAAGACTGATGTAATGGCATCGACTGCATGTGTTATACCCCTGACGACCTGACATCATGGAAGAGGGGACAGCAACCGATGCAGGACCCAAGACTTTGTTAATCAGGCCGACTGAGGGCAACCTGCCAGCAGATTACCCAAATGTAATGACTGCAACAGTGAAACACGAAGAACATCTGTACTATGTTCTTTGTGTTTCATAGAGCCTGCTCTGAAACATAGGTATTTCCTGCAGGATTCCCTTATGGGGATGTGTAGATAAGCTTAGTTTAAGTCTAGGGTGGCTAGCAAGGAGTCCTTGGCTAACATAGGAAGCAGCTGTTGGAGAGTAAGCATTTTAAATTTTGGAACCACCAGAAAGGTGTTGAGAATAGACAGATGCAGGATAGGGTGCCAAGAGTTTTCTTCTCTGGGTACCAGGAACAGTCTGGAATAAAACTCTTGTCCCCTTTGTTCTGCTGGAACAGGTTGAATAGCCTTGATACTGAGAAGAGAAAGTACTTGCTTTTGGGCCTATGCCCACTGGTTTGGGAGAGGTCTGGCCATCCATTTGGGGTTAGAAATGAGTGGAAGTGGGATCTGTATACCTGGGAAACAATGTTCAAGACCCAGCTGTCTTGGGTAATGTACTCCCAGTTTTTGGCATGCAGGGCAAGTTTCCCTCTTAAAGGTGCAAGTACTTGGGCAAGGCTTGGAAGAGTTAAGGATAAGTCATTGTGAGATTTTATCATAGGATGGCAGCTTACTACTCCCTGTTTAGAGGTGGGAGCACTCCATTGCTTAGATCTGTGCATAGCCCGAGACTGTGGTCTTGGTGGTCTGCTGCCCCTGGGTTTGGACTGAGAAGGTCTGGGAGGGACTAGAAAAGACCAGTTTTTAGAAGGCCAATGCCTACTGAATCTAGGTGGCTGTGCCTGTAAGAAAACTTTAACAGTTTGCATAGATTTAGTTTTTCCTCCATCCTTTTGAGGACAACTTCTGCTTTACTGCCAAACAGACACTCTTGGTTTATTGGTGCATCTAGTAATTTTGCTTTGACATGGCCTGGCAAGGGCTGTTCCTTACGCCAAGCATGCCTTCTAAGAACAGACCCAGTGACAGCAGCCCTGCAAGATGCTTCTAAGGCATCAAAACCACATTGCAAAGTATGTTTTCCAACTTGGTTAGCAGAATGCATCAACTCTGGTAAATCTTTATGTTCTGCACAATCAGGAATCAACATCATTTTCTGTTTAATTAGTTCCATAATATGTTGCTGATACTTTAACATATGAAACTGGCAATTTAAAGCCCAGTGGCAAGAGTAGCAGAGGTGTATACCTTCTTACCCCATCTGTCTAAAGCCCTAGAATCCCTGCCTGAAGGGGTAGGATTTTTGGATGTTGTAGCCTTAATGCCTTTAGGTCTCTGGATCCACAGCAGGATTCTTAAACAGGAATATGTAGGAGTCAGGTACTCTATAGTACCTGTCAGATTTCCTGGGAGCTGGAGGCAAAGCATCAGGGATAAGGCTGGATTCCAAGAAGACATAGAGGCCTGTGGTGAGGCAAGTTTAAAAATACCCTGAGTCTCTTTTTGGACTGTGAGTAGTCCTGGCTCTCCCGGTGGAAATGCTCTCTAAGGGTATGCAGTGTTTCACCAAAAAAAAAAAATCTTCTGGTGGGGAAGCAGAGGGAATGGAATCCTCTGCATCAGAATCCTCATTGGTAGACAAGGGTATTTCCTGGTAATCAGAAGGGTCACAGTTATCAGACTCATGACCTGAAAAATCAGAAGGAAAATCAGTTCTTTTTGAGGGGGAAGGCTGACTTCCCCTAATTAAAGTAATAAGGTCTTCAGCCATTCTAAGCATTTGTTTTTGTGGCATGTGGGCCTGAGAATGCGCTTTGATCGTCTGTTTCCTAGGCGTAGTGCGAACTCTAGGCCTGAGAAATTCGGTATTTTTGGTTTGAAATGAAGTCGTCAGTTTAATATGAAAATCGGAAGGCCTGAATGCCTTCTTTGAGGTGGGAGGTTGGCATAATTGTTAAGGTGTTTGCCTTACAGACACAAGGTGCAGGGTTTGATTCTCACATGAGGTAATTGGCTGGGCTTAAATGGCCCACAAGGGCAGTTAGCCTAGTTCTAATCTATGAACTATGAAGGAGGAAGAGGCCGTGGGCCTAAGGGCCATGAAGGCCGGCATCAAGGAGTTGGTGAATGACTGCCATCTGGAATTCCCTCTGTGGGTGGAGGTAGGTGTTTAGCTTTCTGCTTCCTTTTCAAAGGAGTAGCTTTAGTATAAGGCCTGGTTTCAGGAGTCTTGAATAGGAGTTGGGGCTTCAGGCAAGGGCATTCCAGTCTGTCATCCGGTGTTGTCTGGTCTCCCTCGACATTGGTTGGGACCGATGTCTGAGCTGTCTCCATGGATGTGCTGGCCGTAACTTCCAAAGTGACTTCCTGGAGGGGAGTCACAGTAGTAGGCTCTATTGGATGTCCCATAACTCCTAAATCGGAAGCTGGCGGGATGTCTGATGCCACTGAGGCAGAAGTACTAGGCCTTGGAATCTTGGTCTTTTCTGTGGTGGTTCCGTCGGGCCAACCGACTCGGGATCCATCCTGAGCGCTAGCTTTTTTTAGCCTCTGGTTCTCCAAATATAGGTTTAGGGCAGCCAAATGGCTTCAGAGGGTCTTTGGTACAAATGGTTGACAAATCGGGCAAGAGGTATGGTCATGTTCTTGGCCTAGGCAGAAAATGCAACAGTCGTGCGTATCCTTAAGTGGAATCTGGTGCCCGCATCAGCATTTATCCTTCTTAGCAGCAAACAAAGCTCAAGCAAGAATTTAAAACAAAACCCCCAATGGGGTACTTGGCTTTAGACTTCTTCAAAGTAAGGAGCGAAGCAATTGATGTGATGGTCGATTGCAGCTGAAAAGTTCTGAGGTCTGTGCATGCAGAAGTCACATTTAAGGTCCATGGTTTATGGTCCTATGTGTGACGTCCCACACACCTACAACAACCAAACTTAAGCTTTTGTATAAAGAGCCGACGTTCGGGTCACCTGAGGTGGAGAATCCCACATTAAGAATACTGCAACATTGGAATAGAAGGACATTGTCTTCCCTTTTGTCTTACAGAGCGCTATGAAGAGGGCGAGGCATTTTGTGAAGACTCTTGGGGTTGTAGAAATCCCAAAGGATGAAGGAGAGAACAGAAGATGTGATGAGGAGCAGGAAACCCCCCCCCCAAAAAATTTATGTAAGCAGACTGGACAGGAATGTGAAGATAGGCATCCTTTACGTTGAGGGGTGGCAAAAAGGCCTGAGGTAGAATGAGAGGTAACAGAGTCTATAATGATAACATTTTGAAGGAAAGGATTCACAGAAAAGTGTTGAGAGTGGAAAGATCCAGAAATGGTCCCCAGTCTCCTCCTTTTCTTGAAACAAGGAATAGTCTGCAATAGAACCCTTTTTCCTACTTATTGTGAAAGGGACTGGCTTTAGTGTATCCTGTTAGATTATAATTTGCAGGACAAGATAGAGTAGCAAAATCTAGTTGTGAGGAGGCAGGGGAATGTCAACTCATGCTATAGCTGTGCTAAATGATGGAAAGGACCAATTTGTGTGCTGTGATGAGTAACCAGTTTTTGGGGATTAAGAGAGACCTTTGGAGAGGGGAAGAGAAGGACTGAGGGATGGGGAAAATGGCAGAGTGTAGTCATGCAGACTTGTCTGGGTAGGTGGGCCTCCTAGATCAACATACCCCAACAGCCCCCCTCAGATTTATCCTAAAAGCACTTCCTAGGTATTCTCTTGGCCTTAAGAGAAGGCTTGGATTCCCTTAGACATCCATGAACTGAATTAACAAAGATGTGTTTACAATCCTTTATGAGTTTGACATGTTCTTGAAGCTGCTTGAAGACTTCTGGACCAAACACTAAATCCCTGTTTGAAGACTCTAACAATTTTGCTTTAATATCCTCTGTAAAGGGCTGAGAATGCCGCCGTGCACACCTCATGACCACAAAGCCTGTTGTAGCTGCTCTGGAATAAGTCTGTACTGTATCACTGCTACATTTAATGCTGTGCCAGGACATTTAGGAAGCCTGAACCATAATGGACAAGGCCTTTTGCTTACTACCTGATTTTTCAGGTGCAGACAATACTTTGTTCAAGTTAGTCAGTCAAAACAGGTAAATATTTGGTCATTTGAGTCTGGTAATTAAAAGATCTAAAGGCTTTAGTGGAATACGTGTAAACTTTTTTACCCAGCCTGTCCATTGCCCTGCTGTTCTTATGAGAAGGGAGACCACTGGCATTAGGCAGCAACTTGGAGAGCATTTCAGGAGACAAGAAAAAGATGGATGGAGCTACCACAGAATTTCTGTACAAGAATTTTAATTCCTCGGGGACCTTGTAAAATCTATCAGGCTTTTAGGGGCTGGAAGCTAGGAGAAAAGTGCTGTGGAAGTGAATTCAAAGACATACAGGAAGGCCTCCAGAACAGAAGGGGTTACCCACTTCCAGAAAGCTACAGTACCTTTGCTAAATATCATAAATAAAGTTTCTTTAGATTTTCATTTAAAATGTTTCATCACACAGACAGTAGCTTCCTCAAATGAAGCTTCCTCCACTGGGGATTCAGAGGAAATAGCATCCTCATTATCCAAGCGCACCTGATGTGGAGAACGGATCTGTGATAAATATGCCAGGGAGTGCTTATGACAATCTGAGTTTCTAAATACCTCTTTTGAGGTGTGGTAGGAAAAGAAGTTAGGGTAGGCCCTGTGGATCATCCACTCCTTTTCCTGGGACATCTGAGGGAAGAAACAGTTTTGGCTTTCTGTTTCTTTTTCTTCAGTATTACATTTTCTTTTACTAATCATGGAGGCTATGACCCCTGGCACACTTCAATGACTGAGCATGGTACTTCCTCTCTAATGAGAATTTGCAGAATGCCCTTTGGTGTTTCTGAAGTAGTAATATAGGATTCCCCTTTCTCACCATCATCGGTAACTACAGTCACTTCTGAAGTGCAAACATCAGACAACATACCGGCCTTTGGTGGGGTTGTGGTAGTAGGTGTTTGAACTGTTGATGGGCATGTTCTACGGCCTCAACGGGTATGTCTCAGTCTGACTGGGCAGCAGTGCTTTCACACCTAGGCCTTAAAAGTTCTTTTTATTAAATGGCGGGATGTCAGGGGGTAAAGGGGTCTGGCATTTTAACTTGGGCCACAGGGTTTAAACAGGGCATTTCTAAATATGAATTGAGAGATGAAAGATAGGTTCGTTAAGGTCTTCAGGATGAAAGACTGACAAACCATACAGTTTTTATAATCGTGCACTGCCCTTAAGCAGAAAAGGCACTGACAGTGGAGATTCTTGTAGGGAATCTGCTTACCACAATCGCACTTTCCTCTTCCAGATGACATCCAACAGCAACAAACAGCAATACAACTGAGACAAAGAAAGGAAGGTTTCCCAACAGGGCACTTATCTGAACCAGTGAAGGCCACCAGTATCAACGACCACACACAGAACATACTGACTAATGCAAAGTCTACGTTCAGTCTGGCGGCAACAGAGTCTGAGGATTTATGCTCATGCATTCACGGGCTTAGGTAATACTGCTGTATGTATGGCTCTATGGAAGGTTTTGGCTTTGGCATCCCCGTCAGACATCTAGGCTATTTAGCAAGATAACCCAACAACTTTGTATAGTATAATAGTGATCTAAGAAAAGACATGTATTACCCAATTTAAAAAAGGAGGGTTGAAAATCAGTTACTTTCTGAATCAGTTTTCTCATTTCATCATGCTTTTAAAGCACTGCAGAAGGACCACATAGTCTCTAAGGAAGAGATTTTAAATTTTACATTAAACCTCATTGGGAAGATTTTGACAATGAAGCTAAGCAAATCTCTGAACTGATCCAGATGCAGCAGCCTCTGAGGAATGATCTGCAGCATCATTAGCACATTTCAAAATATGCTTAGTCATCTGTGAAACAGTTGTCACAGAAGCATTCAATGAGTTTTTTCCTGATAAGAAAGGTTAACCATTAACTTCTGTTATGTCCTGAAAAGACATGAGCAAAAATTTCAACATATGAACTTGGCAGCTAAAACTCCTGAAAGTTAAAGTACTACGGGAATACGTTTTCTTCCCCAACTTACTACTAATCATGTTCCCATCTATGTCAAAAGGGATGGGGTTAGCAGCAGTAACCCATTTAAGAGCAGCAGATTTAGTAAGAAAAATTAGTGCTGGGTCTGCTTCAGGATTATTTATGTACTTGTTTGTTGACCGTGAAAAGTCTGAGTGAGTAAAACCCATTTTCAGTGGAGGCCCAGGAAGAAAAATTCCACATTTAAGTTACACAGGATGCAGATGTATAATTTCAGGGTAAAGCATCTGTACATGGGCTTATTTATATGTTTTTTTAAACATCTGATTAGAAAACAGGCAACTGGTGCGGCTGAGACACCTTGTATATCCTGTCAAACAGCTTAGGAGCAGAAAACTGACCATCAAGGTGGTTTGACGCATAGGGAAAAACATTCTCTAAAAAGGTAATACAAGAAGGAAAAGTGTAGCTTTAGGCATCTGTAACTGCAAACAAATCATAACACAGTTTCTGTGCCACAAGAATTTCATTTCAAGTCCACTGAAACACTACTTTTATACAAGATAAAATGTTACTGAAAGAAAGCTCTTCAACATGGCTGAAGCTATAACGTCCTATAAGAGTCAGAATGCTCACACTAAGAATAAACACTTGAGGTACACTCCTCCTCTGCAAAGACTGCTCTTCCGACTGAAGACACTTGCCAGAATAAAAAGGAACTTTTCCCTTTGTTACACACATAATGTGAGGATGAGGAAAAGGCAGGGATCAGTTCCTTGGCAAATTCCAGTAAATCTGCCCTCTCCTTGGGAACAAACAGGAGACTGGAAGTTTCTCTCATTAAGCTCATTCTGTGGGAACAAAGCCTGGACTTTAAGAACTAATGGATCCAGCATCCCCCAACCACATCCTGTCCAAATAAAGATCTTTCACCAGTCCCTTCCCCAAACAACAGTGACTCTTCCCTTGCCTAAGAACAGTACTACAGTTGCAGAGGAAGTGTCTATCCCCTGGTCATTGGTGGCTTTCAAAGCTACAAGAAGACAACAGGACCAAGATAGGTGGGCTGAGGAACAACCAGCAGCTGTAGGAGCGTCGCCCACCAGCAGCTGTACCAAACTAAGAGCCAATCTGACCCTTAAAGATGCCTTACACAGATTTTGTTTTCTTTTTAAGTACTGGGAAAGGTGGGGCTGCTGAAAGACTACTGCTCCATTTGTAAGATTGGAAAGAAGTCTAGAATGAGCAGAGCTTTGACGAGTCAAGTAAGGCGAATGACAAACAAGTGGTTCTGGGTAAGTAAACCACTGAAAGTCACCTACAAGCACAATATCCTGTCCCAAACACACAACTTCAATAAGTTTTCTGTCAAAAAATAAACCTTTCCTCGCAAAAAAAAAATACAAACACCAATAATACAATACATTTCAAATTAAAATGACAGTCCCAATATCATTCTTTCACAACACAAGTAATTAATGGTGCACAAAAAAACCTTTTCATCTTAAAAATAAAACAAAATAGGAAGGCTTTCCTGAATGAGGGCTTACCTGCCCAGATCCTGAAGGATCACTAGCCAACTTACAGAATCCCTGGGCCTGCCAACATGCTCACTTTTGCGGCAAAAAGCTCTGAAGTGTTTTGGAGCTCAAACTGCTTTTTACACAGACAGCTTCATACATTAGTGGCAGCTGGAGTGCCTGCATGATGTCTAAAGCTTTGGAAAGCTGGCTGGTGCAGGAAGCAAGACCCAAATAACTTGGGTTACTGCAACAATGATCCATGTAATGAATATCTACTGTTATGTTCAGCTTCTAACACAGCTGAATTATTTTAATCATTGAGATACTACTCCTTACTCAAGGGACATTATAAAAGCAATATTAATGAATTATCTTTTGGATGCTAAATCATGCCATGCAGAATGACAATTTTCCCTACTCCTGGACTGAAGCCCAGTCTGTAATGTTTGGAAAACATCTGGACACATAAAGCAGATTTTCTATTTATTTTCTTTTCTCCTTTTTGACTGAATTAGTCCCACTAGGTTTGTGGCTTCTCTTCAAAGAAGACATGAGGTGGTATTTCTATTACTTGGGGGAATTTGGCAATGGCATTGGGGAAAGTACAGTTGTTTACACTTACCATAAATGTAGATGTTCGAGTGTATTCACTGTTGCAGTCATCACCTGTGGGTTATCCCTGCTATGGTAGCCTTCGGCTGGCCTGAATACCAGAGTCAATATTTTTGGCGTCGGCTGCAGTCGCCTGTAGTCTGACATCAGGTTGTCAGTGCTATAAAGCAAGGCAGCCGAGGTCATTACATCAGTTTTTCTTGCCCTAACCTGTCAGAAGCACAAGGAAATAAGGAAAAGTGGTCCTGGTGGCTAAAAGCCAGTGTTGGAAGCTTATGTCCCCCTAGGGGAAGATGCTATATGGGGGATGGAGGGAGGGAAACCAGGCCTGCAATAGTGAATACACTGGAACATAGTACAGTTGTGTACACTTACCATAAATGTAGATGTTTGAGTGTATTCATTGTTGCAGTCATCACACTTTGGGTTATCTGCCTGCAGGTACTCAGTCGGCCAGAATACCAGAGTCTTAGTATTTCTGCGTCGGATGCTATCGCTTTTTCAATGACGTCAGGTTGTCAGGGGTATAAAACAGGCAGCCAATACTATTACATCAGTTTTTCTTGCCCCAAATGTCAGGCGCCCTCAAACAGGGAGCTAGTATATGGTGGAGAACACCACCTGTAAAAAGTAAATACCAACACCCTTAGGAATATAGCCATAGAGAGGAGAGGTAGATAGACAGAGAAAACCAGGGGGCTGGAGACGGGGAAACCAGGACTGCAACCAGTACAGCAATAAGTACCATTGAAGTTTCCTCATATGCAGTCCTGCATATGGAATTAGCAAAATGCATGAGGCCATGAACCCTAGGGCTTGCAGTATTTTCCTTGCAGATAGCTGGGTTTTGGTGGCCAGTAGTTTGAAGTAGTTTGTCAAATAGACCTGCTTTTCTGGAGTGAGGAATGCCATCTGGGAAGTTGTGTTCAAGCTTGCTCCCAGGAATGCAATTTTTTGACTGGGCACCAGTTGTGATTTATTTTCGTTGATGGTGTACCCCAGTGAAGTTAGGAGTCTTTTTACAAATGCCAGGTGCTGAAGTAGCAATTCCTGTCTGTCCGCCTGCATCAGGCAATCGTCTCCAAGTATGGGTTAATTTGAATATTTCTCTGCCTGCAGTATGCAATGGCTGGAGCCAGGCACTTAATACTCTGGGCGCAGTAGATAAGCCATAGGGAAGTCCAGAGAATGGGTGCATAGAGCCTGCCCTGAAACGTAGATATTTCCTGCAAGACTCCCTTATGGCGATGTTCAGATAAGCTTATTTTAAGTCTAGGGTGACTAACCAGGCATCCTTGGCCAGCATTGGGAGAAGCTTCTGCAGGGTAAGCATTCTGAATTTTGGGACCACCAGAAAGGTGTTGAGAATTGATAGATCCAGGATAGGGCACCAAGAGCCCTCTTTTCTGGGCACCAGGAACAGTCTGGAGTAAAAATCCTGTCCCCTTTGTTCTACTGGAACAGGCTGAATAGCCCTGATACTGAGAAGTGAAAGTACTTGCTTTTGAGCCTCTGCCCACTGGTTTGGAGGAAGGTTTGGCAACCTGCTTGGGGTTGGCAGTGAATGGGAGTAGAATCTGTATCCCTGGGATACAATGTTTAGAAGCCATCGATCCTGAGTAATGGACATCCAGTTTTTTGCATGAAGGGCAAGTTTTCTTCCTAGGGGTGCAAATAATTGGGCATGGCTGGGAAGGATAACTGAAAAGTCATTGTGAACTTTTTCCATAAGGGGTTGGCTTACCACTCCCTGTTTTAGAGGTGGGAGCACTCCATTGTTTAGATCTCTGCATACCCTGAGACTCTAGTCTTAGTGGTCTGTTTGGACTGAGAAGGCCTGGGAGGGGCTGGAAAGGACCAGTTTTTAGAAGGCCAATGCCTACTGAACTAGGTGGCTGCACCTGTAAGAAATCTTTGACAGTTTGCATAGATTTAGCTTTTTCCTCCATCTTTTTAAGAACAACTTCTGCTTTGGTGCCAAATACACGGTCCTGATTTAAAGCCGCCTCTAGTAATTTTGCTTCAACATGATCTGGCAAGATTTGTTCCTTCAGCCAAGCATGCCTTCTCAGTACAGACCCAGTGACTGCAGCCCTGCAAGATGCTTCTAAGGCATCAAAACCACACTGCAAAGTATGTTTACTAATTTGGTTTGCAGAATGCATTAACTCTTGTAAATCTTTAATTTCTGCACAATCTTTTTGTTTAATTAGTTCCATAATATGTTGCTGGTACTTCAACATGTGAAACTGGCAATTTCAAAGCTCTGATGGCAAGAGTTGCAGAGGTATATATCTTCTTACCCCATCTGTCTAAAGCTCTTAAATCCCTGTGCGAAAGGGTAGGGTTTTTGGCTGTAGTAGCCTTAATGCCTTTAGGTCCCTGGGAAATGGTCTCTGGATCCGCAGTAGGACTCAAAGAGAAATTTGTGAGAATCAGGTACACTGTAGTACCTGTCAGGTTTTCTAGGGGCTGGTGTAAAATGTCAGGAGTACGACTGGATTCCATAAAGACACCATCTACAACATCCAGGGCAGGGGGTACAGCTAGAGGCCTGTGCTGAGGCAACTCTAAAAATTCTCTGAGTCTCTTTTTGGACTGAGGATAGTCTTGGCATTCCCGCGGAAATGCTCTCAAAGTATGCAAGGTTCCACCAAAAGAAAAATCAGGGGAGGCAGAGGGAATGTATTCCTCTGCATCTGAATCCTCATAGGTTGATAAGGGTATGTCCTGGTAATCAGAACAGTCAGAGTCATCGGACTCCTGGTCTGTAGAATCAGAAGGAAACTCAATTATTTGTCTTTTAGCAGGGGAAGGCTGGCTTCCCCTAATTAGAGTAATAACTTCTTCAGTCATTCTAAGCATTTGTTTTTGAGGCATGGGAGCTTGAGCATGCGCTTTGATCATCGGTTTTCTGGGCATAGTGTGAACTCTGGGCCTGAGAAACTCGGTAGTTTAAGCTAGAAACAAAGTTGTCGGTTTAATACGAACATCGGTAAGTCGGAATACACCCTCAGAAGCCAGTACCTGTACAGTGGCTCCGGACCCATCCAAGGTAGAGACATCTGCAGGTTCCACAGTCGAAGAAGCATCTTGCAGTATACCGGACTCCGAATGGGTCTCAGCAGAGGCCTGTGAATCTGTAGAAGTGGGCATCAGGGGCTGCAAAGGCGCCTCACTGAGTACCGACGAACTGGCGACTAGCTTAACGGAAGCATGGTTGGCAGTTTTGGACCTATGCGATCTGTCTCTGTCTTTATCTTTACGCTTTTTTCGGAAGATCTGTAGTCGGTTGGCTTATTGAAGCCATTTCGGAATACGGAGAATGACAGCGAAAGAATTTAGCAACAAAGATAGCCCGACGACGAATGATTCGGGCGTTAAGGCACAAAACCGACAGAGAGGGACATCGTGGTCTAGGCCTAAACAGGCGACGCAGTAAGAATGAAAATCTCTGTAAGGTATTTGCTTTCCACAGGCAAGACAATTGTTAATGTTTTCTGACATCGGTTAGAGCAAGAAAAAAGGATCCCCAAAGGGGTAATTAGCTATAGAAGACTTCAGGTTTGAAACTCGAAAAACGAAAATTCCAAGAAGAGGCCGACCGGCACTTGCGAACTGCTTCTGCTTCAGGCTCCTCCACGGCAAGAAAGACTGATGTAATGGCGTCGGCTGCCTGTTTTATACCCCCTGACGACCTGCCGTCGTGGAAGAAGCAACAGCATCCGACTCAGAAACACAAACTCTGGTATTCGGGCCAACTGAGGGCTACCTGCAGGCAGATAATCCCAAGTGTGATGACTGCAACAGAGAAACATGAAGAACATCTACATTTATGGTAAGTGTACACAAATGTACTATGTTCTTCATGTTTCACTGTTGCAGTCATCACCTGTGGGAGGATTCCCAAATGTGAGAAGAGGGGTGGAAGGATAGGATAGAGTCCTAGGCATGGGGGAGCAGGCCCTGCAGAGGCAAACCGTGCCCTAAACTTAGAAAAAAGAGGTAGGTGGTAATGCCCTGTAAAGATATGGACAGGGGTCCAGGTGGCAGCTTCCAAGATGTCCCTGGTAGGGACTCCTCTGAGGAAGGCTGTGGAAGTGGAGGCTGCTCTAGTGGAATAGGTACAGGTAGACTTGGGGGGGGGGGTTCCCATGAAGTCTGTAGCAGAAAGGGATACATTTGTGTATCCATTTGGAAAAGGTTTGTTTGGAAATGGGCTTCTCCTCTGCCCCAGGGGCAAAGCTGACAAGTAGTTGGTCTGTTTTTCTGAATGGTTTAGTACGGTGCAGATAGTATCCGAGTTGTCTGTGTATGTTTAGCGAGTGTATAATTCTTTCCCCCTTGCTTTGAGGGTTGGGAAAGAAGGTGGGTAGTTGTATGGGCTGGTTGAGGGTCACATCAGATACCACCTTGGGCATAAAAGGAGGGGTTAGTCCTCAGGGAGACCCTGTCTCCATGGAAAATGATGAAGGGCTCAACAGCCATGAGGGCCTGAAGTTCTGATACCCTTCTGGCTATGGTGATAGCTAGTAGGAAGGCAGTGTTCCAGGAGAGGTATTTCAATTCTGTAGAAGCATGTTAGAAAGGAGGTAAGGTTAGTTTTTCCAGAACATACTTCAGGTGCCAGGGTGGCATGGGAGGCCTTCTGGGAGGTCTAATATTAGAAGCCCCTCTGAGGAATTGCTTAAACAAAGGATGAGAGAAGAGGGGTGGGTATGAACAGTAATGGGCAGAAATGGCTGAGGCATGGATTTTAAAATAGGAGAAAGAGGCCACTATTGAGCAACTCGGCTAGGTAATCCAAGATAAGGAGGATGGGAGGTACCGTCCCCTCTGGACTGGCTCCAGGAGAAGAATCTTTTCAATTTGACTGCGTATGATTTTCTGGTGCTGGGCCTCCTGGCCTCCGTGATGATGTCTAGGACCCGTATGCTTAACAGGGACGGGACTCCTCGTTAGCTTTTAAGGTATAAGCCATGCTGAAAGAATGAGAGTCTGTAGGTCTGGGTGCAGTATCTTCCCCCACCCCTGGGTCAAGAGGTCTGAGATCAGGGGGAGCTGCTTTTGAGCTTTAAGGGTAGGCTGCGCAGTAATGGGTACCAATGATGCCTGGGCCAATCTGGAGCAATGAGGATGACCTTTGGTCTCTCCTGCCTTATTTTTATCAGTACCTTGGGAATGAGGGGGCAGAGGAGGGAACACATATACAAAGAGGAAGTTCCAGGGGAAGGTCAAGGCATCCACCTTCCACGCTAGGAGGTGATACTCCCTGGTACAGAGCTTTTGCAGCTGGTGGTTGAGGTTCGAGGCAAAGAGAGCCACTTCCAGAGTAACCCACTCCTGAGCGATTTCCAGAAAGATTTCCCTGTAGAGCTGCCATTTGTGGGGGTCCAGTAAGTTTCTGCTTAGGTGGTCTGCCAGGGTGTTGTTGACCCCTGGTAGGTATTGGGCAGTTAGGTGTAGACCCATGGAGGTGACCGTAAACCAGAGGCTCATGGCTAACCTGCACAGGGGGTATGATTGGGTCCCCTCCTGTTTGTAGCTATACCACATTACTGTGGTGTTGACTGTTTTTATAAGAAGAACCCCTGGCCTGAGATGGGGTTTGAAAAATGGCAGAGCCTTTTGTATTGCCATCATTTCTTTCTGACTGATGTGCAAGTGAATTTGCTGGGCCATCCCAAAGACCTTGGGTGAACCTGCATGCTAGGTGAGCACCCCAAGCAATGTCTGAAGTGTCGGTGGTGATGGTCTGGCCGGTAGGGCGGAGGATGAAGGGAAGACCCTTGTTCCTGGCACAGGCCTCTGCCCACCAGAGAAACTTGGCCCTTATACATGGGATCAGTGGGAGAGAAGTCTCTAGGTACTGAGTGCTGGCACCAAAGGTTCTTTAGATACCACTGGAGTTTTCTCATGCGAAGCCTGACCAAAGGAATGAGAAGGATGCAAGATGCCATGCATCCCAGGGTTTGCAGGAACTTCCTCGTGGTGAGGTGACTTCTGGAAGTCAGCTGGGTAAAGCAGAGAAGCAAGAAGCTCTGCTTTTCTGGGGATAGGAAGGCCTTTTGGGATGCTATGTCTAGCACAGCTCCCAAGAAAATGATCTTCCTGGTGGGCTTTTGCTTTTACTTCTTCTCGTTGAAGGTGAACCCTAGGGAAGTTAGGAGTGATTTGACAAAGAGAAGGTCCTGGAGCAGCTTTTCTTTGCACTCTGCCTGAATGAGGCAGTTGTCCAGGTAAGGGTAAACCTGTATACTTCTCTGTCTGCAGAATGCTATGGCTGGAGCCAAACATTTGGTGAATACTCTGGGCGCAGTAGATAAGCCTAAGGGCAGTGCAGAGAACTGAGTGTTGTGAGCCTGCTCTAAAGCAAAGGAATTTTCTGCACAATTCCCTGATGGGGATGTGGAGGTAGTCATCATTTAGGTGTAGGGTCACTAGCCAGGCATATTTTGTTAGCACAGGCAGCAGCTGCAGCAAAGTTAGCATTTTGAATAGACAGATCAAGTATGGGGTGCTAAGAGCCCTCTTTTCTGGGTACAAGGAAAAGTCTGGAATAAAAGCCTTTGCCCGTTTGATCTGAGGGGAAAGGTTCTACTGCCCCCTGGGATATGAGAGTTTGGAACTGTTTCAATGCCTCTGCCCACTGATTTGGAGGTAAGTCTGGGTACCCTCTTGGAACTGGGAGTTCGCTGAAAGAGAATTTGTATTCCTGAAAAATTATCTTTAAGACCCACTGGTCCTTTGTTACAGAAAGCCAATTGTCTTCAAAGAGGGAGAGCCTTCCTCCTACTTTATGATGAGTGAAGGGGGAAAAGAGGGGGGAAGGGGGTCATTGTGAGTGTTTGCCATAGAAGTTTGGCTTAGATCTCCCTGCCTTAGAGACGGAAGTGGTCCATTGTTAGCTTCTCTGCTGGCCCTGGGATAGGGGCCTTGAAGGTCTGTTTCTGCGGGGCTAACCTTGACCCTGTCTGTTAGGTGCAGGGAAGGTCCAATGCTTCGAAGGAAAGTTCCTGCGGAACCTGGGAGGTTGTACCTGAAAGAAATCTTTTACTGTTTGCACAGATTTTGCTTTGTCTTCCACCTTTTTAAGCACCTCTTCTGCTTTTTCCCCAAACAAGCGCTCCTTATCAAGGGGTGCATCAATAAGTTTAGACTTGACATGATCAGGAAGAGGATGTTCCTTCAGCCATGCATGTCTTCTAATAACAGATCCTGCTACTGCTGCGCTGCCAGAAGCTTCTAGGGCGTCATATCCACATTGTAATGAGTGTTTGACCACTTGACAAGCAGAGCGCAGTAAATCTGCTAACTCTTTTGAAATGGCACAGTCAGGAAAGGTAGCAATCTTCTATTTTAATAGTTCCAAATTGTGTTGCTAATATTTTAACATATGGAACTGATAATTGAGTGCTCTGATAGTGAAGGCTGCGGAGGTGTATACTTTTTTACCCCATCTGTCCAGAGCTCTGGAGTCCTTGTCAGAAGGAAGAGAATTCTTGGCAGAACTAGTATTAGCTATTTTAGGTCCCTGTGTAATGACCTCTGGGTCTGCTGCAGGATTTCATTACAGGTTATTTGTGATAATCTGGTACTCTGTAGTACCTGTCAGGTTTACTGGGAGCAGGAGAGAGGGTGTCAAGGGCTAAGCTGGATTCATGGAAAACATCATCCAACACTTTTAGAATATGGGGGGGTGGCCAGGGGTCTGTGCTGGGGCAGGTCCAGAAACTCTCCAAGTCTTTTCTTAGACTGTGGGAAGTCCTAAGATTCCCCAATGGAAATGTTCCCTGAGGGAGTGAAGGGTTTCCCCAAAGGAAAAGTCCTCTAGAGGGGAGGCAGAAGGGGATGGATTCCTCTGCATCTGAATCCTCATAAACAGATAAGGGATGCTGTTCCTCTTCAAAAACTGAATAGTCAGATTCGTCAGAATCCTGTTCTGCCATAATTTCTGGAGAAGGGTGCCTTTTCCTTTTAGAAGATGTGGTCTGACTACCCCAAATAAGGTAGATGAGATCCTCTGCCATTTTAAGCATTTGTGCTTGGGGTGGAGGAGCACTAGCAAGATGGTGGCTAGAATCAAATTTCCTAGGAGTGGCCTGGTTTCTAGGCCTGAGAGAATCAGTCAGTCTGAGAGAAATGGTAGTCGGATGAGAAGACGTTTTTTGCCTAGATGTGATAGGGCAAAAGGCCTACTCGGAAACCGGTGCTTGCATCGCGGCTCTGGACCCAACCAAGGCAGAGACAGCCAAAGGCTCGGAAGACGAAGAAGATTTCTGCGGCATACCGGACTCCGAAAGGGTCTTGGTAGAAGCCTGCATAGATATCGAATTGGGCATCAGGGGCTGTGAAAGCACCTCACTGAATTGCGGAGAACTGACGACTTGCTTAGTGGTAGAGTCATCAAAAGGCTTAGCTTTGCGTGGTCTGTCTATCTTTATCTCTATGTTTTTTCAGAATGCCCACAGATTGTTGGCTGATGGACGCCATATTGGAATGCGAAGACGGAACAAGAAAATAACTGTCTACAAAAAGAGCTCTACTGCGAATGGTTCTCGAATTAAAGAGGGCACAGAACCGGCAACAGGGGATGTCGTGGTCTGGACATAAACAAATGACACAGTAAGAATGGAGGTCTTGGTGTGGGATCTGCTTTCCACAGGCAAGACAACTGTTAACTTTTTCAGACATCTGTTAGTGCAAGAAAAAAGGATCCCCAATGGGGTACTTAGCTTTAGACGTTTTCAGCTGAAATCCAACTTCTGGTAGCGACCGACCAGCACTAGTGCAAACTGCTTTTGCTACAAGCTTCAAGGCAAGAAAGACTAATGTAATGACGTCGGCTGTCTTGCTTTATAGCACTGACGACCTGATGTTAGACTACAGGTGAATGCAGCTGACCCAAAAATCAATGACTCTGGTATTCAGACTGGCCGAGGGCTACTACAGCAGGGACAACCCACAGGTGATGACTGCAACAGTCAAACATGAAGAACATCTTCCCCTACTCTTTTTGATACATGCAGTGGGATCTTACATCTACCTGAGCTATCACCAACTCAGGCAGATGGGACTTAAGTTTAATGTTTCATCTGAAGGACAACACAATCAGAACTTCAGCACCCCCAATGCTGCACTACAGTGTCAACAAGCAATGTGCCTGGTGTGGGAATAGAACCCACAGCCTTTTACACCAAAGGCATGTGGGCTACCTGTTGTGACACTGACACTGCTACACAAATACTCTGAGTCCTGATGCCACACAAATACCCTAAGTTGACATCATTTTGAAGAATTCAGTACTAGCAAACTGCTGCCTTAGTGGACTGTGATCTAAACCTGGCCCTCCAACATCTTATTGCTAGAATTATAAAAAAATAAACAATTCCTTCTTGGAAAGGATCTGCCCAGAGACTGTTTTACCATATGGCTCACAATAACAAGACAAAGATCTTGTTGATTTTTCTACCCCCTTTAGCTCTCACAATGTAATACTCGAGCTGTGTCTGAGCCTCCAAAATCTACAAAATCATTTCCCCTTTTGTTCTGAGGATTACAGGGAAAAAATGAATGGATGGATGAACAACCTGAATGAGTGCTAGGTCAAACACCACTTTTGGCATACAGAATCACTATGGAAGATCATATAGGGTTCCTTACACATGAGAACTTGTAAATCTCACATCCCTCCTGACTAAAGTTACAGCCACCAAAAACCGTCCTAACTTCAAGGCCACAGATGCGGTAGGTTCAAAAACAGCCAGTGTTGCACTTTCAGGAACAACATTCAGGTCCCAAGAAGGACAGCTTGCCCCTGAAAGACATCATGCTGAGAAAAATCCAGGTAGCTAGCCTTAAGGCTCTGAAGTTTGGGTGCAAGAATGTTACAGTGTCTTGAGTTAGCAGGATGGACTGCTGTGGAAGAGGAGGACCATTCTTGGTCTCAAGGCTGGGACTCGGGGATACCCAAAAAAAGGCAGAACTGCCTTGAATATTAACCTGTAACCATGACAGCTGATGTTCCTTTACCAACTTGTCAGATGTACAAAAACAGTGTTTTCTGTAGTGAGTTAGCCTACCAACCAAGGAGTTGGTTGAGAAGAAACAGGAAAGGCAGAGAACAAGACTTTCCACTCTTTCCTTGCCTTGATGCCTTCCGTCGCCCCTGCTATTCCAACATGCGTGTTTCGCCTCAAAAGCTTTCTTCTGTTTAAAATGTTCTGCACTAGTTAGCATCTTACCCTTCTCTTCCAGGCATTTAACAACCTCTTTGGAAGACATTCAAAACTGCAGATCTTTACTAAAGGGTGCATCTATAAGCTGTCATTTTACATCTTCTGGGAGAGGCTGCAATCTTACCCAGAATTGCCTCGTCAGAGCCATCTCAGTTGCTGCTCTTCTGCTGAAGGCATGTACAGCATTAAAACATCCTAAAAGTGGTCAGGACAACATATATGTATTTTGTTTCTTAAACACCTGTCTGTCATATCCAAAACCACACCATTTTTTTATCTATCTCACCAAAACCGTATCCCTGGACTGTTTGAGCACCTCCTTTTAGAATTTCTTTACATAAATCTGGCAATGAATTGCTCTGAACATTACTGTGACACTAGTATAACCCTTCTTGCCAAAACAGTCCAGTACCCTGCACTCATTATCATTAGGAAGTGCATTTAGATATGGAAACAATTCTGATACTCATGCAGCTGACAGTAACACTACCCTCAAAAAGTACAGTTGTGTACACTTACCATAAATGTAGATGTTCGAGTGTATTCTGGAGCATTTCTCCCCGGGCCTCCGCTGAAAACAGGCTCTGTGGAACCTAGTCGGACTTTCCCGGTCAACAAATGATAAATAAATAAAAAAAATAAAATATTCACTGTTGCAGTCATTACATTTGGGTTATCTGCTTGCAGGCAGCCCTCAGTCGGCCTGATTAACAAAGTCTTGGGTCCTGCATCAGCTGCTGTCTCTTCTTCCATGACGTCAGGTCGTCAGGTGTATAAAACATGCAGCCAATGTCATTACATCAGTTTTTCTTGCCCCAGATGTCAGGTGCCCCCCTAATGGGAAGCAATTAAATCTATAAATATACAATATTATGCATCAAACAAAAAAGCAAATGCACCAAAAAGCTTTTAAGCATTGAAAAGGAGAGAAGAGGTATAGCCAAATGAAGTCAGGGGGCTGGAGGGAGGGTAACCAGGACTGCAACAGTGAATACACTCGAACATCTACATTTACAGTAAGTGTACACAACTGCACTATGTTCTTCGTGTTTCACTGTTGCAGTCATTACATTTGGGTAGATTCCCAAAGCTAAGGATGGGAGGAGGAATTTAGATAGTATTAGACCCAGCTATAAGGCCCTGCAAAACTGCAGTGGCTAAGCCAGCTCTGGATTTAGAGAAAATTGGCAAATGGTAATGCTTGGTGAAAGTATGTACAGAACTCCAGGTAGCAGCTTCTAGGATGTCCCTGGTAGGTACACCTCTGAGAAAGGCTGTAGGGGTAGATGCAGCCCTGGTTGAGTGGGATCTGATCCCCTGTGGGATAGGTTTTCCATGGTGCTTATAGCAAAAGTGAATGCAACGGCCTATCCATTTGGAGATGGTTCGCTTTGAAATAGCCTTCCCCTCTGTCCCTGCAGCGAATGCCACCAGCAGTTGTTCAGATTTCCTTTGAGGTTTAGACCTGTCCAAGTAGAATCTAAGTTGTCTGTGCACATCTAAGGAGTGCAGTATCCGTTCCTCTTTGTTCTGTGGATTAGGAAAGAAGGTAGGCAAATGAATGAACTGATTAAAGGCCACACTGGATACCACCTTTGGCATGAAAGAGGGACTGTTCCTGAGGGACACCTTTGTCCACATGAAAGATGATGAAAGGCTCCACTGACATAAGTGCCTGTAATTCAGATACCCTTCTTGCTGAAGTGATGGCTAAAAGGGCAGCTGTTTTACAAGAAAGGAATTTTAAATCTGTAGTAGCAGCTGGCTCGAAAGGAGGAAGGGTGAGTTTCTCCAATACAAAGTTAAGGTCCCAGGCTGGAGTTGGAGCTCTCCTGGGTGGTCTTAAATTTTTGGCCCCTCTGAGGAACTGCTTGAGCAGTGGAAGAGAGAGGAGGGGAGGTTCTGTATTATTCTGTGCTGAAATGACTGAGGCATGAATTTTTATTGAAGAAAAAGACAGGCCCTTGTGAAGCATCTCAGTTAAGTATTGTAAAATCTGAGGTAAATTGGGCACTGCTGTACTCCTCCTTTGAGACTGGTTCCATGCACAGAATCTTTTCCATTTTTCAGCATAAGATTTTCTAGTACTAGGCCTCCTTGCCTCTAAAATGACATCCATCACTGGTTTACTGAGGGATGGTAAATGAGAGCTTAAGTAATTAGCCAGGCTGCTAGGTTCAGTGTTTGAAGCTGAGGGTGCAGAATCTGGTTCTCCTGCTGAGACAGCAGGGTAGGAGTCTGGGGCAGGAGCCATGGGGCCAACAGTGACACACTGCGCAGGAGGGGGTACCAGTGTTGGCGTGGCCAGGCTGGTGCAATCAATATCATCCTTGGTTTGACTTGTTTGATCTTTAGTAGTACTTTGGAGAGCAGAGGCAGAGGAGGAAAGGCATGAACTGATAGGTTTTTCTAATTGAAGGACAGAGCATCCACTTTCCAAGCTTGTCTGTGGGGAGTCCTTGCACAAAATATTTCCAATTGATAGTTTTGGGGGGAGGCAAACAGGTCTACATCTGGGCTCCCCCATTTGCTTGTCAACATGTTGAAAATCCTTAGTTCTAGTTTTCACTCGTATGGGTCCATGAGGGTTGTGCTTAGTCCATCTGCCAGTGTATTTAGTTTTCCAGGCAGGAATGGAGCTTGTAGATGTACTTGGTAGCTCAAGGCGGTGTTCCACAATACCATGGCTAGTTTGCAGAGGGGGTAAGAATGTGTAACCCACTGCTTGTTTATGTACCACATAACAGTGGTGCTGTCCGTCTTAACCATTAATTGTCCTGGAAGAATGTGGTCCTTGAAGGCTGTCAGAGCATTCTGTACAGCTAACATTTCTTTATGACTGATGCGAAGGTACATTTGAATTGGGTTCCATTTGCCCTGAATGCACTTCCCTACCAGGTGCGCCCCCCCCTCCCCCATGCATAGTCTGACAAGGAATGATAGGAATCATTGCTTCTAGATCCTCAGAATGTTGACACCATAAGCTTTTTAGATACCATTGTAGTTTCCTCATATGCAGTCTTGCATATGGAATTAGAAGAATGCAGGAAGCCATGAACCCCAAGGCTTGTAGTATTTGCCTTGCAGATAGCAGGGTTTTTGTGACCACTTGTTTGAAGTAGGTTGTCAAGTGAATTTGTTTCTTTGGCGTGAGGAAAGCCATCTGGGAAGTTGTATTCAAGCTGGCTCCTAGGAATATAATTTGTTGGCAGGGTACCAGGTATGATTTCTTTTCGTTTATGGTGTACCCCAGACAAGTTTGCACCCTCTGTACAAAAGCTAGATGATTCAAAAGTACGTCCTGGTTTTCTGCCTGAATTAGACAATCGTCCAGGTATTGGTATATTTCAATATTTCTTTGCCTGCAAAAATGCAATGACTGGAGCTAGGCACTATGTAAATAACCTGGACGCAGTAGATAAGTCAAAGGGCAGTGCAGAGAAAGTACAGTTTTGTACCTACCATAAATGTAGATGTTCCAGTGCTAATACAGCTGCAGTCATAACAGATGGGTTCTCCTGCCGTCAGGCGGGTCCTCGGTCGGCCGAATTCCAAAGTCTAGGTCTGGCGTCGGTTGTCGTTGCTTCTTCCCTGACATCAGTGCGACAGGGGTATAAAGGAACCAGCCGACGCCATTTTCTTCAGTTTTTCTTGCCCCAGAGGTCAGGTGCCCCCAGAAGGAAGGCAATACATAAATTTGAGTAATCATGCAGTGCAATATAATCAAAATACAGTAGTTGCAAGCAAATACATCATAAATGAATACCCCAATCAGGTTGTATGAGGATGTGTCAGCCTATAGGCTTGTCCCAAGAGGGGAAGGAGGGAGGGAAACCTGGACTGTAGCTGTATTAGCACTCGAACATCTACATTTATGGTAGGTACAAAACTGTTCTATGTTCATCGTGCATACAGCTGCAGTCATAACAGATGGGTAGAATACCAAAACTAAGAAAGGGGTGGTAGGCACTAGGTGGAATTAGGAGGAGCCAAAATGCCCTGCAAGACTGCAGTGGCAAAGCCTGCTCTAGATTTTGAGTATAATGGTAGGTTGCAGTGTTTGGAGAAGGTATGCACAGAACTCCAAGTGGCTGCTTCCAAAATATCCTTGGTAGGAACTCCTCTGAGGAATGCTGCAGAGGTGGCTGTGGCCCTGGTGGAATGAGTCCTAATGCCTGTAGGAACAGTTTTGCCATGAAAGGAATAGCAAAAGCATATGCAGTGGGCTATCCATTTTGAGATTGTCTGTTTGGAAATTGGTTTCCCTTGAGCTCCTACCGCATAGGCCACAAAGAGTTGTTCTGATTTTCTGAAAGGCTTTGTTCTGTCCAAATAATAATGCAGTTGTCTGTGGATGTCCAAGGAATGTAGTAATCTCTCCCCTTTGTTTTGAGGATTAGGATAAAAAGTAGGTAAATGTATGGCCTGATTTAAAGCTACCCTGGATACCACTTTAGGCATAAAGGACGGGTTGGTTCGTAAGGAAACTCTGTCCTGATGGAAGATGATGAAAGGATGGACGGCCAGGAGAGCCTGTAGTTCTGAAACTTTACGAGCTGAGGTGATAGCCAGAAGGAAAGCTGTTTTCCAGGACAAATATTGCAAATCTGATGAGGCAACTGGCTCAAAGGGAGGCAAGGTCAGTTTTTCCAGCATGAAATTAAGATCCCAAGCAGGTATTGGTTGTTTTCTTGGAGGCCTTAAATTCTTAGCCCCTGTGAGGAACTGCCTTAGGAGAGGGTGAGAGAATAAAGGTGGATCAGTGTTGTATTCTGCAGAAATGGCTGATGCATGGATTTTGATGGAGGAGAAAGAAAGTCCACTGCTTAGCAGTTCAGCCAAATATTGTAGTATTTGAGGCAAGTTCAGTTTTCCAGGATCCTGGCCCTTTTTCTCATTCCAGACACAAAAACGTTTCCATTTTGCAGAGTAAGCTTTTCTAGTTGATGGCCTTCTGGCCTCCAAAATGACATCCTGCACCTCCTTGGAGAGTAGGGCCTGTTGTGATGCTAAGGAATCTTCCATGCGGCTAGATTGAGTGTTTTTAGCTGGCTGTGAAGAGTTTTGAAACTGTGCTGAGTCAGAAGAAGAGGCATTAGAGGCAGGGTCCATGGTGGGGAATGCGTCAGGCTCCTCAGGAGTGGGTACCAGTGTTGCCTTGGCCAGTCCGGAGCAATGAGGATCATCTTTGGTCTGTCTGCTTTGGTCTTTAATAGAACTTTGGGCAGCAGAGGAAGAGGAGGGAAGGCATAAACTGTCATTGATGTCCAACTGAAGGAAAGAGCGTCCACTCTCCAGGCCTTTGTATGGAAGATCCTTGAGCAGAATTTTTGACAATTGATGATTCTTGTGGGAGGCAAAGAGATCTATGTCTGGCCTTCCCCATTTTTGTATTATTTCTGTAAACATTTTTGGATGCAATTTCCATTCGTGTGGATCTGTCATATTCCTGCTTAGGTTGTCTGCCAGCGTGTTTTCCTTGCCTGGCAAGTACTGTGCTTGTAGTTCCATCTGTAAGTCCATGGCCATGTTCCAAAGTGACATGGCCAGTCTGCATAGGGGATAAGAATGTGTTCCTCCCAGTTTGTTTATGTACCACATAACTGTGGTGTTGTCTGTTCTTATCAATAGTTGACCTGGTTGTAGAAGGTCCTTGAAAGCTATAATAGCATTTATTACTGCTAGCATTTCTTTTTGATTGATGTGAAGGTGCTTTTCTTTTTGGGACCATTTGCCCTGAATGCACCGGTCTGTCATGTGCGCCCCCCAAGCGTAGTCCGAGGCATCTGTTGTGATGACTTGATTTGCTTGAGGCTTGCTGAATGGAAGACCTGTGTGTGTTTGACATGCTTGAGCCCACCACAAAAATTCCTTTTGCAGACATGGAATTAATGGTATTATTGTTTCCAAACTGTGGCTGTGTTGAGACCAAATGTTTTTCAGGTACCATTGCAGTTTTCTCATATGCAGCTTTGCACATGGGATTAGTAAGATGCAAGATGCCATGAATCCCAGAGCCTGCAGGATTTTCCTTGCAGTCAGCCTGGTGCAATTTGCCAGTGTTCTGAAGTATTGAATTAGTTGCCCCTGCTTCTCTGGCGTGAGGTAGGCCATCTGGGTGTTTGTGTCCAAACTGGCACCCAGGAAAATTATCTTCCGAGGGGGTATTAGCCTTGATTTCTCTTTGTTGACTGTGTATCCCAGAGAGTTTAATAACATTATTACATAAGCCAGATGTTTCAGAAGAATGTGCTTGCTGTCCGCCTGGATCAGGCAGTCATCCAAATAAGGGTATATTTGTATCCCTTGAAGTCTGCAGTAGGCAATTACAGATGCCAGGCATTTCGTGAATACTCTGGGTGCAGTAGATAAGCCAAAGGGCAATGCAGAGAATTGATAATGGGTTGAACCTGCAAGAAATCTGAGGTATCTTCTGCAATTTTGTCTGATTGGGACATGCAGGTATGCCTCCTTGAGGTCCAATGTTAACAGCAAAGACTCCTTGCCCAGCATGGGAAGAAGTTGCTGTAGAGTGAGCATCTTGAATTTTGGTACGAGTAGAAATGTGTTTAGGATGGATAGATCCAAAATAGGTCTCCAATCTTTTCCCTTCCTTGGCACCAGAAATAGTCTGGAATACAAACCTTGACCTTGTTCGTGTGTAGGTACCTCTTGAATAGCTTTCATGTTTATGAGATCTGAAATTTGCCTTTGTGCCTCTGCCCTTTGATTGTGTGGCAGGTTTGGCATGCCTCTCATTTTTGGAAGGGTATGAAAATGGAATTTGTAGCCTCTGTTTATAATGTCCAGGATCCATTTGTCCTTTGTGACAACATGCCAATTCTTTGAAAATAGTGCCAGCTTTCCTCCTAAGGGGGCTGCCATTTGAGATCTGGTTGGCATGCAAAGAGGAAAGCCATTGGGTTTGCTTTCTGAAAGATTGCGAGTTGTCCTCACCACCTCTTTGTGTAGGAGCTTGCCATTGTCTGCCTCTATACGATCCTTGTGATTGTCCTCTGCCCCTCGGGCGCCTGTATCTGCCTCTTTGGGGTCTGTCTGTGGCAGGAAAGGACCAGTTTTTGGAAGGCCAATTTCTACTAAAACGTGGGGGTTGAACCTGCAGAAATTCTTTCACAGTTTGCATTGATTTATCCTTTTCCTCCATTTTCCGTAATACTTCCTCAGCATTAGCACCAAATAGTACATCCTTTTGAAGAGGGGCGTCTAGTAATTTAGCTTTGACATGATCAGGCAAGGCTTGTTCCTTGAGCCAGGCATGCCTACGTATGACTGAGCCTGTAACAGCAGCTCTACATGAGGCCTCTAGAGCATCAAAACCACATTGTAAGATATGTTTACCCACTTGCTCTGCACTATGCATCAAATCCTGCAACTCCTTCAATTCTGGTTGTTCAGGTTGTGACATTTTACTTTTCAATTGTGATAACAAAAACTGTTGGTATTTTAGCATATGAAACTGACAGTTTAAGGCCCTCATGGATAAGGTAGCCGAGGTATATACCTTTTTTCCCCACCTTTCTAAGGATCTGGAATCTCTCTCGGAAGGCAGTGGATTTTTGGTAATGGAGGCCTTAACTCCCTTCGGCCCCTGTGAGATGGTTTCTAGGTCAGCAGCATGGCTTTTGTATAGAAATTGGTGTGAGTCAGGAACCCTGTAGTACCTGTCAGGCTTAACTGGAGCTGGAGGTAGAGAGTCCGGGTTAAGGCAGGCCTCCGAGTAAACATCATCTAGGATGTCCAAGACAGGAGGTATAGCCAGAGGCCTGTGCTGGGGTAACAAAAGAAATTCCCCTGAGCCTTTTCTTGGAATCTGAACAATCCTGGCCTTCCCAGTGGAAGTGTTCCCTTAAGGTATGCAAGGTTTCCCCAAATAAGTAATCCTCAGGGGGGGGATACAGAAGGAATAGACTCCTCCGCATCAGAGTCTTCAAAAGGGGAGTAAGACTGTTCCTGATCATCAGAATGTTCTGAAATAATGGAGCCCTGATCAGAGGAGGGTGAATCTTCCTCCACTCTGGGCCTTTTGTCCGGAGGGGGCTGAGAACCTCTGATTAGAGTAATTAAATCCTCAGCCATTTTAAGCATCTGTTTCTTAGGCATGGGGCCTGGAGATGGGCCCTGTGTAGCTGGTCTCTTAGAGTGCATGGTTGCTTTAGACTTGGTGAAAGCCTTGATGGAGAAAAAAGAGGAAGGTCTGAAGACACCTTGAGTGGAGGTGGACCTGTCCACATTCTGTGTTTCAACGCCAAGAGTGGCTTCGGTATCTGTAGTCCGGGTGTGGGCCGAGGAGCCTGCGACCTCGGGTACAGGAGTCACCGCCAAAGATGTGTCGTCGGTAATCAGGGGCTGCGTAGGCACCTCGCTGAGAACCGGAGCACGTGTAGTCGGCTTTGGCGTGGTGTCGGTAGAGGCTGCGGACCTCGAGTGTCGGTCCTTGTCTTTGCAGTTTTTAGACAAAACCGGAGTCGGAGTATCCGACGACATAGTATAGTTAAATGCTTTCCCAAAAAAATGCTGGGCGAACTCCGCCCGACGCTTAATAGTGCGTTTGTTGAATGTAGCACAAAAGCGACAGACCGAGACGTCGTGGTCTGGGCCTAAACAAGGAATACAGAGGGAATGGAAATCCTTATGCGGTATTTGCTTCCCACAAAAAATACAATTATTAACTTTGTCTGACATCGGTCTGAGGCAAGAAAAGTTTCAACGGGTACTTAGCTTTAAGAAGACTTCGGTTTCCAAATTTTCGTAATCTCAGGAGCTGGCCGACCGGCACTTGCGAACTGCTTCTGCTTCGGGCACCGCGCGGCAAGAAAGACTGAAGAAAATGGCGTTGGCTGGTTCCTTTATACCCCTGTCGCACTGACGTCAGGGAAGAAGCGAAGACAACCGACGCCGGACCTAGACTTTGGAATTCGGCCGACCGAGGACCCGCCTGACGGCAGGAGAACCCATCTGTTATGACTGCAGCTGTATGCACAATGAACATCTGATCGTGCGTGTAGCCTGCTTTGAAGTGTAGGTATCTTTTGCAAGATTCCCTGATTGGGATGTGCAGGTATGCTTCCTTTAAATTTAGTGTTGCCAACCAGGCATCTTTGCTTAGCATAGGAAGCAACTGGTGAAGAGTCAGCATCTTGAATTTTGGAATCACCAAAAAGGTGTTTAGTGTAGGCAGGTCCAGGATAGGACGGCATGAATTGTCTTTTCTGGGTACCAGGAAAAATCTTGAGTAGAATCCTTGTCCCTTTTTCTCTTCTAGTACCAAATGAATAGCCCCTATGGAGAGTACTTGATTTGGGTCTCTGCCCACTGCTTTAGAGGTAGATCGAGCCAACCGCTTGGAGTTGTTGATGTGTGGAAGTGAAATCTCTGTCATTGGGACACTATATTTAAAACCCATTTGTACTGGGTAATGAGTCCTCATTTCTTTGCATGAAGAGCAATCTTTCCCCACAAAGGGGCAATCAGTTTTAAAAAGAAGTAATTGAGTCAGTTTACCATGGGGGGGGGGTTATTACTCCCAAATTTGGAAGTGGAGGCCCCCCACTGCTTAGTCCTGTGTGTACCCTGGGACTGAAGCCTGGGTGCTCTGCTGGATCTGGGTATGGACTGAGAAGGTCTGGAAGAGGCAGGAAAGGACCAATTCTTAGAAGGTCAATGTCTCCTAAATCTTGGAGGTTGTACTTGTAAAAAGTCTTTAACAGTTTGCATAGATTTAGCTTTTTCCTCCATCTTTTTAAGAACTACTTCTGCCTTGTTGCCAAACAGGCGGTCCTGATTTAAGGGAGCATCCAGTAATTTCACTTTAACATGATCTGGCAAGGATTGCTCCTTAAGCCAAGCATGCCTTCTAAGTACAGACCCAGTTACCGCAGCCCTGCAAGATGCCTCTAGTGAATCAAAACCACACTGCAATGTATGTTTACTAACTTGTTCAGCAGAATGCATAAAATCCTGTAAATCCTTATTTTCAGCACAATCAGGAATCAACATCATTTTCTGTTTAAGCAATCCAATAATATGCAGCTGATACTTTAACTTAAGAAACCGGCAATTCAAGACCCTAATGGCCAAAGTTGCAGAAGTGTATACCTTCTTACCCCATCTATCCAGCACCCTGGAGTCTCTATCAAAGAGGGTAGGATTTTTGGTAGTAGTAGCTTTAATGCCCTTGGGTCCCTGTGAAATGGTTTCAGGATCCGCAGTAAGATTTTTGAAAAGGAACTTGTGAGAGTCAGGAACCTTGTAATATCTAACAGGTTTTCTGGAAGCAGGAGGTAAAGAGTCAGGGGCCATGCTAGATTCCGAAAAGGCATCATCAACAATGTCCAGTACAGGAGGTATAGCTAAAGGCCTGTGCTAGGGCAGAAGTAAGAAATCCCTAAACCTCCTTTTAGAATCAGAGAAATCCTGACTTTCCCAACAAAAAAGCTCCCTGCGAGTATGGAAGATTTCACCAAAGGAGAAATCATCTGGGGGAAGCAGAGGGAATACGAGTCCTCAGCATCAGAATCCTCATAGGTACAGAAGAGTAAATCCTGATCATCAGAGGAAACAGAAATTTCAGAATCCTGGTCAGAAGTATCCATAAGCAAACTCAGTCCTAGGTCTCTTAGAGGGGGGGAAGGTTGGCTTCCCCTGATTAAAGTAATAAGGTCTTCAGCCATTCTTATCATTTGTTCTTTAGGCACAGAGGCCTGACCATGCGGTCTGGGCATCAGTTTTCTAGGCATGGTTTGAGTTTTAGGCCTTGAAGAAGAAGATGGCGCCGGTTTAATATGCAAGTCAGTAGGCCTGAATACACCCTCAGAAGCCGGCACATGCACAGCGGCTCAGGAGCCATCCAAGGTAGAGACATCCGCAGGTTCCACAGCTGAAGCATCTCGTGGCATACCGGACTCCGAATGGGTCTCAGTAGAGGCCTGCGAATCTGAAGTAGTGGGTACCAGGGGCTGTGAAAATGCCTCACTGAGTACCAGCGGAACTGGGCGACCTGTCTCTGTCTTTATCTATGCGTTTCTTCGGAATGTCTTTAGTTGGATGGCTTACCGAAGACATATCAGGATAATTGAACCGAGCACCAAAAAATTTAGAAGGGCAAGTATACCGACGATGAGGCACAAAACTGACAGCGAGGTGCGTCGTGGTCAGGGCCTAGGCAAGGAATACAGTACGAATGAAAATCTTTATGAGGTATTTGCTTTCCACAAGAAATGCAATTATTTACTTTTAATGACATAGGTTTAGAGCAAGAAAAAGTTTCCCCAATGGGGTACTTAGCTTTTAGTTAAGGCTTCGTTTCAGAAAATAGTAAACGAAAATTTCAGGAGTCGGCCGACCGGCACTTGCGAACTGCTTCTGCTTCGGACACCTCACAGCAAGAAAGACTGATGTAATGACGTCAGCTGCATGTTTTACACCCCTGATGACCTGATGTCACGGAAGAAGAGACAGCAACCGACTCAGGACCCAAGACTTAGTTAATCAGGCTGACTGAGGGCTGCCTGCAAGCAGATAACCCAAATGTAATGACTGCAACAGTGAAACACAAAGAACATCAGTTGTAAGATTTCAACAGAAGTACATAAATTCTTTCTGTACTCAACATTATTTATCTAGTTTCTCACAGGTGGACAGCTGGGAATCAGGATCCAGAAATGCCGAATTAGAGGTGTCCTTGACTGCTGGAAGCATAGGGGGTACTGTTATGGCTTTGGGCTCTGCCATTCTCACCAAATCAAGGTATCTTTAACTAGGACTCCACTACCTTTTCAAAGCACCAATTAAAATGCTTCCATGTTAAATTCAAACTGTCACATAAGAAGGAGACAACTGTCAGCAGACTTGTGGCTAACCATTTCTTCATTGCAAAAACAACTGAGTAATGGTGCAAAGAATTCCTCCTAACCAATTTTAAATTGGAGTAAAGCTGGGTAAGGATAGTCAATGCTTCTGAGGGAAGAATGTGGAAGTTTAAAGGTCAAGCTTGATTTCTTCAAAGCCCAAGGATAAGCAATAACACTGCTGCAATGACCCCTGAGGAGAACATCTTGAGAAAATTCATACATGCAGTGCTGCTTACTGACCAAAATTAACAACGATTATAGTAGGGTTGCAATAGTTAGAAAGTGCTTAAAATATCTGGTGCCAAATACAGACTTGTGAGTAAACTCTTTAGGCGATTGTCAAGTGTGAAACAATGTATAAACAAGCAATGTTCTGCCTATTAGAACAAGGTCACTTCAGGGAGTTGGTTCCCCTTGCTAGGAGGTGGAATTGTATCAGAGATGCAATACCAAATAAAAGAGAGCAGCAAGTGAAATCCCCTGCATGGGAACATGTTCTTCTTTAATTAACATTAGCATCTTGGTTCTTAAAATAGTTTTTCATGGAGAAAGTTTTTAACCCAACAGACCTACACACTTCACTCCTGTGGTGAAAGAAGTCCTTTGTGTTTTGGATCTGCTGCAAGAGGTACCCCAAAAATAACAGCAGAAAGGAATACTGTGCATCTCCTTTTCTTGCCCATTCCTCAATCTTTCCAATACTTTCTCAATTTTCTTTATTCAACCAGCCCTTTGGAATGTTGCTCTGATCACACTTTCCAAGCAGGTTCAACATAAGACTCACGCATTCCTGCTTAAGGGCTCAGGACCTGTGGTAGGCCTTCCACCCTTACGCTAATTAGGTTATTCGTACCAGCTGGAGTTTTTCCATCTTTGTAATCACACATGTCTACGTCTCCACAAAGTTCTCTGGTTCTGTAAAAGAAAAAGAAAAGACACTTGCATTAATATAACACTAAGGTTAAAAACATAAAAACATAACATTTACTTCATGTGACACAAACAAATCACAAAAGCCCTTATTCTAAACTTTAACCCTATCCTCAGCTCCTGAAGTATCTGTTCAAACCACCCTGAAATAAACCACTTCTATTCAGATGTTTCATCTTAACCATCAAAAGCCACTTCTAAATTTTGTTCCGAAACAGAGATTCAACTGTATCTACCCCTTCCGTTCCCATAACACAATTTCAGCTTCATCCAAAGCTCAGTTTCCCTAAAAGACAACTCTGTCCATGTTCATTAACTCACAAAGATCTGAATAACGTCACTGCACTTGGCTCTTTTTGAGAAAGGTGCTCAGCTATAACAATCCCACATACCATTCATCATAATTTTACATTTTAGCCTACTCAAAGGCATTCAAGACGAGAGTCTTTACTCCAAAAGTTTTCCAACAATTTCCTCAAACCTGATAGACTAAACCTACAGTTTGCCCTGTTATCGAGTTCAACCAAATCAATTTTGCTGGTCACCATGATCAACTACATCATCACCCATACCTTCCCAAAAGACTTCCCACCAATACCTTGTTATCTTCGTTCCTCCCTCCAGCCATCCAATATCTACCCACAAGAAGGCACTTAACCATCAGGCTCCTACCCTAAACTCATCAAAAAACATTAAATTCACCCATACACTTAATCGTCCCTACATCAAGTACAATCACCACCACCACCACAACATACAACTACCCAACCCCTTTGGCATCTCCCACAAAAACTCAGTCCCTGCTCTATCAATCAAACCTCAAAAGCATCCAATGCACTTAAGTGTCACAAGGTCACAAAGCACCCAGTTATAACCCATGAATTTCACTTATCAAAAACATTGGATCGCAACCTTGCCATCATCCTCCCAACAGTACTCAATTACAGCTCTGCTCTCATTTTTTTTTTCCAACTGTATCAAGCCACAGACAGCCTCTCAGGCCCTTCCCGAGGACGGCATGTAGATGCACTTTTACTTTCAACAATTCCAAATGGCCACTGCCATTTCTATCTTTTAAGTTATTCTTAAGTCATCCCACACTGTGCGTGTACATACATATATGGGACTAAAAAAGGGTCAATGGATCAGCTCACCCACTTGGTCATATAAAACAAATGTGTAGCATATCTCTGCATGTGAGTGAGTGAGTGAGTGCTAGGGCACATGCAAGCAAGTGTGTGTATGTGTGAAAGAATGCTGCAGTGTAGTGTAATGTAAAACCTATGCCTTTTCAACTTTTTCCACAAAAAGGACAACTACAGACACAGCCTGCCAACCTGTGTGTGCACACATGCACGTGAAGGAAGGCAGGCATATAGTGTAATGTGACTAGTAAATTTAAGTGGGAAAACTGTAAAATAGAAAGTTATGTCTTACCATAACTTGGCATCGGTGTTGTTCATCTTCATTCCTCCTCAAGGTAGGGTCTCAGATCTGGCTTGGTCACATCTTCCAGACTTCGATCCAACTCTGGAGCTTCTCCCTCTACCCATAATGCACTACACCCACCCAAGCACCTCAGATCGAGTTTGCTGAATCATAATCATATCAAATGACAAGACAGAACACAGAAGAAGAAAGGCAACTGAGGCTCAGACATGGGACCGGAGTGTCTCACCATTTCCCTTAGATCCTCTAGATGAAAAAAGGCAGAAGGATGGCTGGGTGGGAAAAGTGAGGAGGACTGAAAATGGACAACACAGATGCCAAGTTATGGTAAGACAAAGAATAGTTGAGTAAACTCTTACCATAACCACAGATGTCCCTCTCTTCTATGTTGCAGTATTCTTTACATATGTCTTGAATTCTGCCTATCTACATGACATCCAGCCTGTATACAAAAGCTTACACCCACTGTCAGTACGTGGGGCGTTGCAAGAAGGCACACAGAGCGTCAGCCATAAAAGTGACATCCACACGTACAATCTTCAGCCATAAAAGGGACGTTTGCACACACCAGTTAGCCCCATGAGGAACAACAATCCTAAGGCCAACAAGGAGTCATCCTAGGAAGTAACAAATTGTAGGGGGGAAGGTGGGAGGGACAGAATACTGCAACATAGAAGAGAAGGACATCTATGGTTATGGTAAGATTTAACACAACTATTCCATGTTCTAACTCAGGGTTGCAGTACTGTTTACATAAGAGAGAGTGCAAAAGCTCAAAAGGTACCTAGGGAGGAGGAGGGAGTAGAGGAAGAAAGTGAGGTAACTTTTTTTTACAAATCCATGCAGAATCGCTCTAGCAAACCCTGCCCTGGATCTTGAGATAGTATCCAACTTGTAATGTTTAGTAAGAGTATGAACAGAGGACCAAGTAGCAGCTTCCAAAATGGAATGGGTACCTAGGCCTTTAAAGAAAGCCACTGACGAAGCAACAGATCCGGTGGAAAGGGCTCTGACAGAATATGGCAGAGATTTCCCATGAAAATCATAGCAAAACACAATAGCTTTAGAAATTCAAGAAATAATAGTTTGCTTGGAAACAGGTAAACCCAGAGCTCTGGGATGAAAAGACAGTTGATCTGACTTCCTTACAGATTTTGTTTTGTCAAAGTAAAATCAGAGTTGTCTACTGACATCTAAGGTATGTACAATCCTTTCACTAGTGGACTGTGGAGAAGGAAAAAAGGTGGGCAACTGAATGGAGTGATTAAGAGACAATTAATTCACCACTTTATGCATGAAAGTAGGGTCAGTTCTCAAATACACTCTATCCTTGTGGGAAACCAAGAATCAAGGCCTGAATCTCAGAGACCCTCCTAGCAAAAGTCAAGGTTACCAAAAACACTGTTTTCAAAGTGCAAAACTTTAAAAGGGTAGAGGCCGCAGGCACAAAGGGAGCCAAGGTGAGCTTCTCTAAGACATAGTTGAGATCCCAAGGAGGAGGCACAGGTTTCCTGGGTGGTTTGATGTGTAGAATGCCTTTAAGAAAAAGTTTAACCTCCAGTCTGGAAGCTAATGGAGGAGTCAATGGCAAACGAGCAGAAACAGCGTAACAGTGGACTTTTACTTAGGAATATGACGGGTCACTTTTAAGCAATTCACACAACTAAGAAAGCACGACTGGAGTGTCCACAGAAACTAGATCAAGATTTCTTTTATGGCACCAGAAAGAAAATCTTTTCCATTTGGAAACATAAGATTTCCTAGTACTGGGTTTCTTGGTCTCCTGCAAAACCCTAAGCATGTCCTTTGAGAAAAGGTGCCTGAAAAGGATCAGAAGTTGATCATCCACAAGGTCAGCTGCAGAGCTGACAGAGGTGGAAAGATCAAGGATCCCTTGTCCTGTGTGAGTAGGTCCATCTGGTGAGGCAACTTGTGGTGATGGCCCTTGGCTAACTGCAGAAGAGAGAACCAATACCGTCTTGGCCAAAAGGAAGTCACCAGCAAGATTTATGGTTTGTCCTGCTGAATTTTCATCAGGACTTTCTGAATGAGAGGGAAGGGGAGATGCATAAATAAACATCCCCTTTCATAAGAGAGGGCATCTACCTTTCATGTACCAGAAGACAGTGGTATTGTCTATAAAAAATCTTGAGAGGACCTGGTAAGAAGAGAGAGGGAAACGTTTGCAAGGCTACAATCAGAGCCCTCATCTCAAGGATGTTGATGTGCTCACTCTGCTGTGAGGGGGACAGAAGACCCTGAATCTTCTTGGAAGCATAGGATGCTCCCCAACCCATGTCTGAGGCATCTATGAAAAGCTGCTGTGAAGGCTGGGGTAAGAGAAGAGGAAAACCTGGATTCTGAGACAGCTGCTGAAGCCACCAATGGATCTCTGTTTTAAGGCAGGGGAGAAAAAGAACCAAGACCTCTAAAGGATGAGTTTACTGAAACCATGTTGTCTTCAGAAACCAGTGAAACTTCCTCATATGTAGTTTTGCAAAAGCAGCATGGGAATAGTGGAAGCCAAGAATCTGAGGAGTCTCAGAAATTCCCTGGCCGAGATAGAAGGAAGAGGCAGGAGGCCCTCCATGAAGCTCGTAAGAGAGAGAACCTTGTCTGTGGGGAGGTAAACCATCAATAAATCTCTTCTGAACCTGCACCCAAAGAAAATGAGATCCTGAGCTGGAATCAGATTGGATTTTTTGAAATTTATTGTAAACCCTAGGCCCTGAAGAAAAAGAATGGCTTGCCCAAGGTTTTGTTTCAATTGTTCCACACTGCTGGCTAGAAAAAGGTCGCCTAAATAGGGATAAACCTGAATCACTTGGACCCTTAGGAAGGCAAAGGCCAGAACTAGGCACTTTGTTTAAACGCGTGAAGCAGTGGAAAGACCAAAAGGCATGGCAGAAAACTGAAAGTGCAAAGAGCCCACTGAGAAACGTAAGAATTTCCAGTACTGAGGGTAAATTGGAGTATGAAGGTAAGCATCCTTGAGATCCAGAGAAGCCAAGTAGGACTGAGGAGGGACCAGGGGGAAAAAAGTTTGCAGAGCAACATCCGAAAAGAAGGCACTTCCAGGAAAGTGTTTAAGTGGGAGAGATCTAGAATGGGTCTCAAAAAGGACCATCCTTTGTTGGAACAAGCAACATTCTGGAGTAAAACCCCTTTCCTCTTTGCTCTGGAGGTACAGTCTGAATGGTGCCTTGGGAAAAAAAGTTGAGCTAATAATGGAGGGAAAAATGAAGATGACAGGAATTGGGGTTGAGGGATACCCAGGAAAGAGGGAAGAGTGTTTCAAGTCATAAAGTACTCTTTTTGGATGACAGAAATAACCCAGGAGTCCCGAGTGATCTCCACCCAGGATGGAAGGGAAAGAGAAATGCGAAAAGAGAGAGGAGTATGACTTGGAAGAAGGGACTGGTTGTCACAGAGAGGGGGATCTGGCCTGAAAGGGCTGTTGAGATGGAGGAGCAGGAGCAACAGTTTTTGATTGAGGAGATGTCTTAGAAGACTTCTTAGACCTAGCTCCAGAAGTACAAGCAGAGGAAGAACAAACAGGTCTCCTAACAAAAGATGTCTTGGCAGGGAAAATCCTATGGAATTTGGGGACTGGAGAGAAAAGCAAGTGTTTCAAATCTTTGAGCTCTTTTACTTTTTCCTGCAGCAATTGAGCCAAAAAGTGCAGTTATCTAAAGGAGCATCAAGTAATTTGGCTTTTACGTCATCAGGTAATGACTGGAGCCTCAACCATGAATGCCTTCTATGAACAGATGCAAAAGCTGTAGGCCTGGAAGATGCCTCCACAGCATCATAGCTACACTTAACTGAATGTCTAGCTACTTGTAAAGATGCAGACGAAAGTGAGAGAAAGCATTGTTGTGTAAGAGCTTAGATGTCCTTTTCTTCTCTACACTGCTGTATTCATGACTTGATTCTGGTGAACTCTCTTATGTTTGGCCGTATACAAAAGTTAAATGCTACCGCCAGAGTGCACGTGACGTCCCTAGTCACTCTTGGACGTAGGTCATAAACGTATGTCAGTTATGTAGCAGATGTCAGCACACACCTCTTCAGAACTGAATGCCGCCGGATACAGCGACAACAGAGTGGTTACTCCTGAAAGCAGGAATCAGGCAAGTGTGAGGGGGAAGGCTGGGTGAGAAACTATACAACAGCATATAGAAGAGAAAGACATCTAAAGTTATGGTAAGTTATTACACAACAACATGTCATATTCATATGCTGTTGTATTCATGACATCAGGGACAGTGCAAGAGCTCCTGTCCTAATGAAGGGGGTGGCGGATCAGAAGCACCTTCCTCAAAGCCATGGAGGATGGCTCTGGCAAATCCTGCCCTAGCTCTAGAGAACATATCCAGTTTGTAGTGTCTGGTGAATGTGTGAACTGAGGACCAAGTAGCTGCCTCTAGGACAGCAGCTGCGTACAGTCCTTTAAGGAAAACCCCTGAGGAGGACACTGCCCTGGTAGAATGTGCCCTAACTGGGGCTGGGAGTGACTTACATGATTAGTGCAGCAAAAGGAAATAGTTTTGGGTATCCAAGAAGATATAGTTTGTTTGGAAACAGGTTGACCCGGGGTTCTAGGGTGGTAAGAAATGAAGAGCCTGTCAGATTTTCTGAAGGATTTGGTTTAGGCCAAATAGAATCTTTGCTGTCTGTGTACATCTAGGGAGTGAAATATCCTCTCTGCTCTGTTCTGCAGAGATGGGAAGAAGGTTGGCAGACTGATAGTCTGATTTAGGGATAAGTTGTTCACCACTTTGGGCATGAATGTGGGATTAGTAAGTAGACATACCCTGTCCTTGTGGAAGACAGTGAAGGGGGCGGTGTGCGCCATAAGGGACTGGAGTTCGGAGACCCTTCTGGCAGAAGTTATGGCCACCAACAGTATGGTCTTCCAAGTGCAGTGCTGGAGGGAGCAGTCTTTGGCTGGCTCAAATGGTGAGAGAGTCAGTTTTTCTAGGACAAAGTTAAGGTCGAAGGAGGCGGAACAGGCTTTCTTGGTGAACTGAGGTGTACAGCCCCCACTCAGGAAGAGTTTGACCTCCGATACTAAAGGTGGTACCAGGGACAGGCAAACTGAGATGGCAGATAGGTGGATTTTAATGGAGGAATACGACAGTCCAGACTTCATGAGATCACACAGGTAAGACAAGACCACTGGGGGCTCTGCCACCAGTGGTTGTAGGCTGCTTTTCTGACACCATAAGGAAAATCTCTTCCACTTTGATAGGTAGGATTTTCTGGTAGTTGGTTTTCTGGCCTCCTGAAGAACCTGGATCATGTCCTCTGTATATAGGTGTATGAAGGGAACCAATGCCCTATCATCCACAATGCAAGATTCAGTGTGGACAGTTGAGGGTGCAAGAGTGTTCCCTTGTTCTGTGTGAGCAGGTCCATTCTCTGGGGAACCTATAAAAAAAAGATCTTGGAAAAAAAAACTTGTGGTGATTGCCCTTGGCTAGGTGAAAAAGTAGGGGGAAACCAATGCTGCCTTGTCCAGTAAGGGATTCACCAGCAAGAACTGATGTCATTCCTTCTGAATATTAAGAAGGACTCTTTGAATAAGAGAGAGGGAGGGAATGCATACATCCCCTTCCAAGAGACTGACAGAGCGTCCAACCCTCCAAGCCTCTGGGTGAGGTGCACTGCAGCAGAAGGTCGGGAGCTGTCTGTTCATGGGGGAGGCAGGATCCACACTCGGAATACCCCAGCGATGGACCTGGTCCAGAAACATTTCCCTGTTCAGCAACCATTCGTGGAGCAGGGTCATGGTCCTGCTTAAGGAATCTGCCATCATATTGCCAGTGGAGAGGAGATATACTGCTTGGAGAAGGATTTGTTTCCCCAGTGCTATTTCCCAAGCCTGTAGTACTAGTCTGCACAGGAGTTAGGACCCTATCCCCCCATTTGTTGATGTGCCACAGCACAGTGGTATTGTCTGTGTACCACGTCAGGGTGCCTGGGAGGAGTGGACCCTTGAAAATACCCAAGGCTAGTATCAAGGCTCTTATTAACTTGATATTTATGTGATCTTTTTGTTGAGTGGGGCTCCAAGCATTATTCACTCTCCAGTTTCTTAGGGTTGCTCCCCAGACTGTCTCTGAAGTATCTGTGAAGAGGTCTTGGTTTGAGGAGTGTGGGCCTGAGGGGTAGACCCAGGTTTGACTGAATTTGGGAGATGCACCACTGCAATTCCTTTGACAGACAGGGATGTACGGGATCATGAACTCTAAAGGATGTAGACGTTGTTTCCAGAAGTTTTGCAAATACCACTGGAAATTCCTCATGTGTAGCCTTGCAAGGGGGACCATCGGGATAGTAGAGGCCATGAATCCTAAGATTCTGAGGAATTCCCTGGCTGAGAAGGTTTTGAGAGAGGGATGCCTTGGAAGAAGGATGTGATGGTCACAATCTTTTCTGGTGGCAGGCAAGCCATCATTTCCTTGGTTAGAATCTGACATCCTAGAAACACCTGATCCTGAGAGGGTGTCAGGGATGATTTTTTGTTATTTATGGTGAATCCCAGACCTTTAAGGAGGGAGATGGTGAACTGGAGGAAGCCTGGATAAGGATGTCATCTAGATAAGGAAAAAGTTGTATTCCTTTCGTCCAAGCAAATGTCATGACTAGGGCCAGACATTTAGTAAATACTCTTGGGGCTGTAGAGAGACCAAAGAGTAAAGCACTGAACTAATAGTGTGCAGAATCCACTGAGAATCGGAGGTACCTTTTGAAAAGTGGATGGATAGGGAAGGGCAAGTAGGCGTCCTTTATGTCCAAGGACATTAGGAATGCCTGTGGCAGAATGAGTGGAAGAAGGGTTGGGAGAGAGACCATCCTGAAGGAGGGGACTTGGAGGAAGGGTGTTGAGGTAGGATAGGCCTCCAGGGACCTTCCTTCCTGGGAACCAGGAAAATTCTCGAGTAAAAACCCTTTCCTCTTGCAGGAGACAGGACCTCTTGAATGGTTCCTTGAGCAAGAAGTTCCTGCAGGATGGGAGGGGAAAAGAGGGATTTGCTCTTTGGATGGGGGAGGGATGCCTTTGGGAGTGGGTCTGGTCTCCCAAGTCATGAAGTATCCCTGCTGTATGACAGCTAGGACCCAGGAGTCCTGGCTAACCTGCTTCCAAGTGGGAAGGGAGATGGAGAGGTGCACTGAAAGAGGGGTGTCTGGATGTAGGGCCTGGTAGTCATAGACTACCAAGCTTTCCCTGAAAGGATTGCTTAGAGGATGGAGTGGAGGAGACAGACCTACAAAGATGCTGTTTCCTGTGGTCTTTCCTAGGCTTAGCTTGAATTCTTTTAGGTGAACACCCGACAAAAGGAGTCTTACCTGGGTAATTTCTCTGAAAGTGTAGTCAAAAATGAATGTAGCCCAAGCCAAAAGCAACTTAAATTGGATGCTAGTAGGTTTCCCAGTATGAATGAGAACATCAACATTAATAGTGTTTTAAAAATGAGACAAGCTAGACTGTACAGGAGGAAATTATCTGTCTTACATGGTTCTGCTTGGGTTGTACTAGAATCTTAATGACAAGGCTTTAAAAGTAAAAGCATAAAAGAAAAACAGGAGGAAGTTTGGGGTTTTATTGGGGGTATGTTTATACTTGTCCTGAGAATATGGTTAACTAAAACAATAGTGCTGCTTTATTGTTTTGATATAAGATTGTTTTATACAAAACCTTATATAAAACTTTACATTTTTGCATTTTTACAATTTTATATTTTTACATTTCTTTGTATTTTACTTTAAAATATCAATAGGCATTAATTAACTGAGACATGTGACCTTGTCTAGAGTATAAATGAAATGGCATGAGTTACCAAATTGTTTTACCTTGAGAAAGCCCGGTAGTGACTGGGAGAAAGCGCTTGGTTTTAATTTGGAGATCTAATAAAAGCTTTTGAATAAGCTGCGTTTATGTTGGTATGGGCCACGCAAAAGGATTTACAGCATTGTACTTAATTGTTGCTTTTCGGGTCCTGTTCTCTGAAAGTGTAGAACTGGGGAGACAAAGGTATGTCTCATTTCCTTGCCTTTGGTCTGGAGGGTATTAAAGAGTTCAGTGGCTGCTGAGCCAAAAAGGGTTTTGTTGTCCAGGGGCACATCTAGGACCTTGGCTTTGATGTCATCAGGGAGGGGTTGCAACCTTAACCAGGAGTACCTTCTGATGACAGATCCAGAGGCAGCAGCCTTAGCAGATGCTCCTACATCATAGCTACACTTGGAGTGTTTGGTCACTTGTAAACAGGAGTTCAGGAGAGAGGAAATCTTAGCTTTAGCTGAGGAGTCAGGGAGCTCTCTCAGTTGCTTGACCACATCCTCCAAACAAGGAGTACTTGGCCATGTGTGTCTGGTAAATGACTGCTCTTACTGCTAGGGTGGCAGAAGTATAGGCTTTCTTTCCTCGACATTCCATCATTCTGCTCTCTTTGTCAGAGGGCAGTAGAGAGAAGGAGGGAAGCAACTTTGAGGTTTTGTCAGTGGTCACGGAAATAACTGCAGGGTCTGCAGAAGGGTCTTTATAGAGGAAGTTAGCTTCCTCAGGCACCTTGTAGACTATCTGGAAGTTTGGGTGCTGAGGGTTGTGAGTCAGGTTTTTTTTTTAAGCAGCCAGTAAGGAATCCAGAAAAGCAAGGTGTACTGGGGGCACAGCAGAAGGGCTGGGAGACTCCAGTTGAAGAAGGTCATTGTATCTCTTTTGGGTATCTGTCACTTGACAGCTGTCCCATTTGAAAAAGTTTTGCATTTTGGTGATGGTCTCACCAAAGGTGAGGCCCTCACTAGGGGTGTCAATGCCACTGGACTCCTCCTCTGGTAAAGCATATCCCAGAGGAGAAACGATCTGAGAAGAGTAGGTGAGGGATTCATCATCTGATGAATCCTCTTCTCCTCAAGAAACGTTCGGAGCAGGCCCCTTAGGGATAGAGGGCACAGAAGCCTGTGCAGGCGTTGGACCCTGATGCAAGGCCAGAAAGGAACAGAGCAGGCCTTGGGTAAAGGCCTGACAATCCGGAGGCTGCTCAACAGGTAAAGGCTCAGAAATATGTTTCATTTTCTGTTTCCTCTTCTTATGGGCCTTAGGGGAGAGGATTCAAAAATGCGGTGGAGGGTAGGAAGGCTGGCCACCAGCCGACACTCCACTACATCAGAGACTATGCCCTCACGTACAATTTGGAAGATGCCATGCGGGCCTTCGGACGTAACAAGTCTAGGTTCCCCCTCAGCGACCAAACGGATGCTTGAGTTTTCCTCCGGGACATGACCTCGGGCAAAGGACAGACTTCCTATGGGCCTTCCGCCAAAGGTAACTCTGAGAACTTTGGCTTGGACTCCAGGCCTTAACTGGCCTCGAGAGCCATGGCTGCAGTGGAGGGCTCAGCAGTCTGTTCCAACCTACTCTTTTTCTCCTTCTTGACTGGGGGCTTGTCTGACTGTTTAGGTTCATAGGTTGGTACTGGGCTATCTGCCCGAAGGCATATATTAGCCCAGCCACGTTGTGCGGTATTCACCACCCCTTTAGTAGTTCCCTAGTCCCTTGTACTAGCAGCTAGTACCCTTGGCCCCTATCTAGTAGTGCTGTCGGTGTGATCCCTGGTGTGAACTTTCTGTTACCCATCCACTCATCAAGGTTCCTCTTGAAGAGTGATAGTGAGGGATGTTTGAGTCTCTGATTTTCAAGGTATAATTTTAGAGCTGCAAGACAGCTTCTGAGGGTCTTGGGGACAAGTGCCTGACAAATAATACAGGTGGTATGGTCGTGTTCACAGCCTAGGCAGAACAGACAAAGCTCATGCGAATCCTTACGTGGAATTTGCCTTCCACACCTACACTTGCCCTTCCTACCTGACATGTAACCCAAAGCAGTAGCAAGTAAAAAATAGAAAACCCCGAAGGGGTATTTATCTGAAGTTGGATGAAGAAAACGCTTCAAATGGCAATTTGACGACCAGAGCTGGTAGTCATACAGTCGGCAGAGAAGTTCTTAAAAGGTGCATGCTGACATCCGCCATATACCCGATGTATGTTTACGACTAACGTCCGAGAGAGATGTGGGATGTCAAGTGCACCCTAGTGGTAGCGTTTAACTTTTGTATACGGCTGGACGTACGAGAGTTCACCAGAGGCAAACTCCCTGATGTCATGAATACAGCAGCATATGAATAGAAGGACATCCTGAGATTTATCCTTCGTGTCTGGTAACTGGGCCAAAGTCTGAGATGCCTGAGAAAGCAAAGCCAAAGAATATCTGACCATGTATATCTGGTAATTAATAGCTCTAATAACTAAGGTGGAAAAAGTATATACCGTCTTCTTAACCAGTCTTTCCAAAAATCTTGCTTTCCTCATCAGAAGGAAGTAGCTTAGCAGGAGACAAGCAAGAGGATTTATCAGAAACAATGGTGACCACAGCTGGATCAGCTGAGGGTCATTTACAGAGAAACTTATAGTCTCGGGGATCTTAAAAAATCTGTTAAGTCTCTTGGGGGCAGGAGGCTGGGAGTCAGGGATTTTAGAAGAAGATGCAAAGACATCCAGGAAAGCTGGAAAACTTGAGGAAGTGCAGAGGATGCAGGGACCTCCATTTGAAGCAAATCATAACGCTTTTGTGTTTCAGAAATCTGGGAAGAATCCTATTTGAAAAATTCCCTCATTTTATTAATACTTTCCCCAAAAGAAAGCTCTTCTATGGGGGAATCTCCCCCATTAGACTCCTCCTCAGGAGAAGCATATTTCAAAGGAGAAGGAATATGCAAGGGACTCTTCATCAAAGGAGGAATCCTCAGATTCAGAAGAAATTACTACAAAGTCTGCAGAAAGGAAGAAGCCTGCACTGGAGGAAGAAGTAAAGGCAGGAATAGGGAGAGAAGAAGGCCTCAAAGCCTTAATAAGACCCTGTGAAAATGCATCCCAATCTGAGTGAGAAGTGGAAGGGATGCTCGGATGTTTGGTCTTTTGCTTCTTTTCAACATCTCTTTCCGAGACAGGAGAGGGCCCAAACGTGAGCCTGATGTCTGGTTGATCCCTAGACGGAGCAGCAGGAGCTGTACCGGAGTCCTCCAGCAAAACAAGCCATGGTTTCCCTAAGTCGTCAAAACTGGACATCTATATTGCCTTGGACATACTAGGATCCACATTCTTGATGGCTTCCCCAGAAGTACCTGCCGAAGAAGCAGACCAGACCTCCGAATGTACCACAGAGTCTTTACCGACCTCAAGTGGAACGTCAGAGGAGGCATGTGCAGCCGAAGAGGATTCAGGTTTTAAGTTACTTACCTTCCTCTTCAAACTCGGCTCAGCCGAATGACTTGACGAACTCTCCACTACATCTCTAGCCAGACGTTTAAGTCTTTGGTTCTCAGATAAAGATTAAAGGCTGAAAGCTAGCTACACAAGGTCTTTGACATGAAGACCTGGCAAACAGAATAGGAACGGTGATCGTGACTAGGCACCAAACAAAAAAAAAGACAAAGGTCATGACTATCTTCATGTGGAATCTGCCTTCCACACCTACACTTCCCCTTCCTGGATGACATTAATAGCAGCAAACGGCAGTATCAAAAAAATAAATCCCCAATGGGATACTTATCTGAAGGTGTAGCAATACACATGGAATCTGACTGCAAACCGTATGTAAGAGTCGACCTTCGAATGGTGGCAAAGAAGTTCTGGGGATTGAATGTGCAGACTTCCCTTTTATGGCTGACGTTGTCACTACCTATGTGTGATGTCCCATGTACTGGCAGTGGCTGTAAGCTTTAGTATACAGGCTGGACGTCAGGTCGATAGGCAGAATACAACCCATATGTAAAGAATAATGCAACACTGAATAGAAGGACATCTTTCTAATCTGATGTTGTCCTCTTCATTCCTCATCAGAGTCCCCAGCGACATGACTCTTGGGTGGACCTTATGGAAGGAAGTACCAGAGCACCGAGTCAAAGGAAGCCCTGCTCCTCGAAACGATATCCAACTTGTATTGTAAAGTGTGACTGCTTGACCATGTAGCTGTGGCACAAATATCATCAATGGGAATTCTAGAAGAGAAGGCAAAAGTAGTAGTCATAGATCTAGAATGTGCTCTTGGCGGTTGAGGCAATTCCAAGCCCTTGTGTGAATAAATGAAAGTGATGCAGTCAGTGATCCATTTAGCCAAAGTGATTTTAGATACTGCTTGACCTAGCTTGTTAGCCGAGAAAGCCATAAACAGTTGTTCTGACTTCCTATGGTGTTTTGTTCTATGCAGGTAAAAACATAGTTGTATATGAACATTAAGGAGATGAAGAGCATACTCTTGTTTGTTGGTAAAATATGGGAAAAATACTGGCAATTGAATGGATTGGTTGATGCTTTCCATGGCTACTTTAAGCATAAATTAAGGACTGATATGTAAAGAAACCCTGTCCTTGTGAAAAATTATGTATGGAGGCTTAGAAGATAATGCTTCCAATTCAGAGATTCTCTTTGCAAAAGTAATGCCTACTTGAAAAATTGTCTTCCATGACAGAAACTTTATGTCACAAGTAACTGCTGACTCAAAAGGTCCTTGAGTTAGACCCTATAACACAACAATGAGGTGCCCACGGAGGGGGATGGATCTTTAGTGGGAGGCCTTAGCAAGAAAATGCCCTTCATAAAAATAGACAGATCGAAACTGGCTACTCTCACGAAAGTTGGAGACTGCTGCTACTCGAAGTTTGACAGTAGAAAACTTAGCCCTTTTCTGAACAAGGTACTGAGAAAAAGCAAAATGTCTGAAACATGTGCAGAGAAAGGATCAATATCTTTACTCATATCCCACACAACAAATGTTTTCCACTTACTGTTTGTAGACCATCTTGGTGGATACGTTTTGATAGGCTAAAATGATGTTATGAATTAGGGAAGCAAGCCTGGACTTACTGACTATTGTCAGAACTGGAGAAACCAAGTTTGTTAAAGTTTGAGTGCCTGGGGACTGGGATATTGCAAACCTGATGGGTGAGAGAGGAAGTCCTGTCTTGGCTCCAGTATCCACGGAGGATATCTTAGGTGAGATCAAAGGAAGGGGAACCAAATATGGCGAGGCCAGAAGGGGGTAATGAGGGTGACTGAACTCCAACTTGATTGCCTTCCGCAGAAAGTTTGGGATAAGTGGGACAGGGGATAAGCATTCGGGAGAACCGGGGTCCAATCATGCACCAAAGCATCTTGCAGGGACTCCCTTCGGTGAAGTCAGAGCAAAGAACTGGGGAGAAGCAAAAAGGTCACAGCAAGGTTGACCCCCATCATTCAAAGATCATGTTCGACACTGACTGCTTGAGGGACCACTCATGTGGAATCAGGATCGATCTGCTGAGTCTGTCCACGAGGTCAATGATTTTTCCCAGGATGTGCATTGCAACCAGAAAGTGGTCGAAAGAGGAATGCAATTTCCCACACTGTCATGGCCTCCCTGAACAATGGTAAGAACGGGTTCCTCTTTGCTTGCTGATGTACCAGACAACAGACATGTTGTCAATGTGAGGGAGAGCATCCTGAAAGGCTTGAAATGTTAGGAGAACTACTGTCAATCTTAATGACACTTATGTGCATTCTGGTCTCCAAGGGAGACCACATGCCATGGACCTTCCCTTGTAATGCCCCCACTCCACCCCAAAGTGGAAAGATCCATGGTCACTGTGACTATCGGGGTGGGAAGAGTAAAGGGTCTGTCAAGAAAGGGGTCATCCGACTGAATCTACCAGTGAATATGATGTTTGCAAACTGGTGTCAGTTTGATGGGGACAGACAAAAACTGGCAGAGAATGGACCACTGTACTGCTAATGCCCACCGAAGGATTTCAATAAAAAATCTAGCCAAAGAAACTAACAAGATCACTGCTGACATGAACCCCCAAGGCTTGTAAGATTAGACATGCAGGGAGAGACTGGTGAGATAACAGAGACTGGTGAGATAACAGTTCCTGAACTTTATTCCTCAGTGTTATTATGCAGTGTACAGGAAGAGAGGCAATTTGCTCCCTTGTGTTTAATTGTGTACCAACGAATTCTTGGTTCTGTACAGGGTTAAACTGGACTTGTCCAAATTTATGGTGATTCCCAGGGAATGTGATATCTGGATCAGACAGTGTTTGACTTGGAGAAGTTGATGCCTCATGGGGGGCGGTTAGGAGCTAATCGTCTAAGTATGGAAACACCCGGAATCCTTTGAGTCTCCTGTGAGCTGCATACACTTGATGACCACTCGGGGGGGGCTGTGATGAGCCCAAAAATTAATACTCTGAACTGGAAGTGATTGGCTCCCAGCAGAAACCGCAGATATCTCCTGCAGCACCTGTCTATTTTGATGTGATAGTAAGCATCCTTGAGATCTACTGAGCACATTCAATCTTCCTTGTGCAACAGTGGCAGAATGGACTGGACCTTAACCATTGACAACCTCGACTTCTTTACATACAGATTCAGTTTGTTTAGATCCAATTCGAGTCTTGGGTCCTCTGCCTTTTTTGGCACCAAAAAGAAGCAGGAGAAGGTTCCGAATCCTCTTTGTTCGGTGAGGACCTCCTGAATAAAGAAAAGTTGTGTAAAATCTTATCAAAACCATAGATGTCCTTCTCCATGTTGCAGTATTCCACATATGGGTTTACTCCTCTTGCTTTGCATACGTCCAAGCCAGTATGCAAAAGTTTTCAGTCCGTAAATGGTGAGTGGGATGTCTAGCGTGCCTCAAGGAACGTGGGCCATAAAAGTGATGTCTGCATGCACCAGCCCTCAAAGTACAGTCGTGTACTTCTTTCGGATTTTCCCAGTTAGGGGTCGCCACAGGAGATCACCTATCCGCTCATAATTGGCAGTGGATTTTTACGGTGTCGAGTTGCCAGCCCGACATCCAACCTTCCACAAAAGGCACACACACACACACACACACACACACACACACACACACACACACACACACACACACACACACACACACACACACACACACACCTAGGGCCAATTTAGAGTGTCCAATCCACCTACAGCATGTCCTTGTGATGTGGGAGGAAACCGGAGCACCCGGAGGAAACCCATGCGACCACAGGGAGGACATGCAGACTCCACACAGAAGGCACCCCAGCAGAGGATTGAACTGGAGAACCTGTTGCTGTGAGGCGAAAGTACAGTTGTGTACACTTACCATAAATGTAGATGTTCAAGTGTATTCACTGCTGCAGTCATCACACTTGGGTTACCTGCCTGCAGGAAGTCCACAGTCAGCCCGAATACCAGAGTCTTGAATTTCTGTGTAGGATGCTTTCGCCTCTTCCATGATGTCAGGTGTATAAAACATGCAGCCGATGCCGTTACATCAGTTTTTCTTGCCCAAGATGTCAGGAACCCCCAAAATAAGAAGCAATTACATGATGTGGAACACCTCCAGTAAAAAGTAAATACCCCTGCCATAAGAAATGGCCAAAAAAGAAGATAGGTAGAAAAGTACAGTTGTGTACCATAAATGTAGATGTTCGAGTGTATTCACTGTTGCAGTCATTACATTAGGGTAATCTGCTGGCAGGCTGCCCTCAGTCGGCCTGATTAACAAAGTCTTGGGTCCTGCGTCAGTTGCTGTCCCTTCTTCCAAGACGTGAGGACGTCAGGGGTATAAAACATGCAGCCGATGCCATTACATCAGTTTTTCTTGCCCCAGATGTCAGGTGCCCCCCTAATGGGGAGCAAATCAACATAAAAACACAAAGGTATATCTCCAACAAAAAGCAAATACACCAAAAAGGCTTTTAAGCATAGTAAAGGAAAGCAGAGGTATAGCCAGAAAACGTTAGGGGGCTGAAGGGAGGGTAACCAGGACTGCAACAGTGAATACACTCGAACATCTACATTTATGGTAAGTGTACACAACTGTACTATGTTCTTCGTGTTTCACTGTTGCAGTCATTACATTTGGGTAGGTTCCCAAAGCTATGGTTGGGAGGAGGAGTTTATATAGCATTAGGGCTAGCTATAAGGCCCTGCAAGACAGCAGTGGCAAAGCCAGCTCTGGATTTTTAGAGAAAATTGGTAAATGATAATGCTTGGTGAAAGTATGTACAGAGCTCCAGGTAGCAGCTTCTAGGATGTCCCTGGTAGGAACACCTCTGAGAAAGGCTGCGGAAGTAGATGCAGCCCTGGTGGGGTGAGATCTGATCCCCTGGGGGACAGGTTTTCCATGGTGCGTATAGCAGAAATGAATGCAATGGCTCATCCATTTAGAAATTGTTTGTTTTGAAATAGCCTTCTCCTCTGCCCCCGCAGCAAATGCTACCAGCAGTTGTTCAAAGTTTCTTCGAGGTTTAGTCCTGTCCAATAGAATCTAAGTTGTCAGTGCACATCCAAGGAATGCAGAAACCGTTCCCGTTTGTTCTGTGGAGTGGGAATGAAGGTTGGCAAATGAATGGACTGTTTAAGAGCCACACTGGATACCACCTTGGGCATGAAGGATGGATTGGCCTTGAGTGATATCCTGTCCGCATGAAAGATGATGAAAGGCTCCACTGCCATAAGGGCCTGCAATTCAGATATCCTTCTAGCTGAAGTGATTGCTAAAAGGAAGGCTGTTTTCCAAGAAATAAATTTTAAGTCTACAGTAGCAGCTGGCTCGAAAGGAGGTAGAGGGAGTTTCTCCAAAACAAAGTAAAGGTTCCAGGCAGGGGTTGGAACTCTCCTGGGTGGTCTCAAGTTTTTGCCCCTCTGAGATACTGCTTGAGCACAGGATGAGAGAAGAGGGGAGGTTCTGTGTTATAATGAGCTGAAATAGCTGAGGAGTGGATTTTAATGGAAGAAAAAGACAGGCCCTTGTGAAGCATCTCAGTCAAGTATTGCAAAATCTGAGGTAAATTGGACGCTGCTGTGCTCATCCCTTGAGATTGGTTCCAAGCACAGAATCGTTTCTATTTGGCAGCATAAAACTTTCTAGTACTAGGTCTCCTTGCCTCCAAGATGACATCCATCACAGGTTTGCTGAGGGATGATAAGGGTGAACTTAAGTGATTAGCCAGGCTGCAAGGTTCAATGTTGGAAGCTGAGGGTGCAGAATTTGGTTCTCCTGCTGAGACAGCAGTGAAGGGTTCTGAGGCAGGTGCCATGGAGATAACTGTGACACACTGCGCAGGAGAGGGTACCAGTGTTAGCGCGGCCAGTCTGGAGCAATCAAGATCATCCTTGGTTTGTCCTGTTTGACTTTTAGTAGAACTTTGGAGAGCAAAGGCAGCGGGGGGAAGGTGTAGACTGATAGGTTTTTCCAGCTGAAGGACACAGCATCCACGTTCCAGGTTTGTTTGTGGGGAGTCCTTGTGCAAAACTTGTACAACTGGTAGTTCTGGGGGGAGGCAGATAGACCTAAGTCTGGGCTCCCCCATTCGCTTGTCAACATGTTGAAAATCCTTGGTTCCAGTTTCCACTCGTGTGGGTCCATGAGGTTTTTGCTTAGTCCATCTGCCAGTGTATTCAATTTTCTTAGCAAGAATTGAGCTTGTAGGTGCACTTGGTAGCTCAATGCTGTGTTCCACAATGCCATGGCTAGTCTGCAGAGGGGGTAGGAATGTGTACCCCCCTGCTTGTTTATGTACCACATAATCGTGGTGTTGTCCGTCTTTACCATTAGTTGTCCTGGAAGAATGTAGTCCTTGAAGGCTGTCAGAACATTCTGAACAGCTAACATTTCTTTTTGACTGATATATAGGTGCATTTGATTTGCGTTCCATTTGCCCTGAATGCACTTCCCTGCCAGGTGAGCCCCCCATGCATAGTCTGATGCATCTGTAGTTAGGGTTTGGGCAGCAGGGGGTAGTGTGAATGGTAGTCCCGTGTTTTGGTGGCAGGCCTCTGCTCACCAGAGGAACTCCAGGCGTAGGCAAGGTATTATAGGAATCAATGTTTCCAGGCTGTGATAATGTTGACTCCCATAGACTTTTCAGATACCACTGTAGTTTCCTCATATGCAGTCTTGCATATGGAATAAGAATGCAGGAGGCCATGAACCCCAAGGCTTGCAGTATTTGTCTTGAAGATATAGCAGGGTTTTTGTGGCCACTTGGTTGAAGTAGGTTAACAAACAAATTTGCTTTTCTGGCATGAGGAAGGCCATCTGGGCAGTTGTATTCAAGCTTGCACTCAGGAATGTAATTTGTTGACAGGGTACCAGTTGTGATTTCTTTTCGTTTATGGTGTACCCCAAACAAGTTAGAACCCTTTTTACAAACGCCAAATTATTTAAAAATATGCCCTGGTTTTCTGCCTGAATTAGACAATCATCCAGGTATGGATATATTTGAATATTTCTTTGCCTGCAAAATGCAATAAGTGGAGCCAGGCATTTGTGTATACCCTGGGCGCAGCAGACAAGCCAAAGGGCAGTGCAGAGAAATGATAATGCGAGCAGCCTGCTGTGAAGCATAGGTATCTTCTGCAAGATTCCCTGATTGGGATGTGCAGGTATGCTTCTTTTAAATCTGCCAACCAGGTGTCTTTGCCTAGCATAGGAAGTAATTGGTGAAGAGTCAGCATACTGAATTTTGGAATTTCCAGAAAGGTGTTTAGAGTAGACAGGTCCAGGATTGGACGCCATGATTTGTCTTTTCTGGGTACCAGAAAAAGCCTGGAGTAGATACCTTGTCCCTTTTCCTCTTCTGGTACCAGTTGAATAGCCCCCATGCTTAAGAGGGTAAGTACTTGTTTTTGAGACGCTGCCCGCTGATTTGGGGGCAGGTCTGGCCACCCGTTTGGTGTTGGCAACGTGTGGAAATGAAATCTGTATCCCTGGGACACTATATTTAAAACCCATTTGTCCTGGGTTATAAGTTCCCAGTTCTTTGCATGAAGAGCAATCTTTTCCCCCAAAGGAGCGGTCAAAAGATAAGTGCTAGGGAATTTTAAAAGGAAATCACTGAGACTGTTTACCATAGGGGGTGTCTTGTTACTTCCAGATTTGGAAGAGAACGCCCCCCACTGCTTAGTTCTGAGAGTCCCCTGGGACTGAAACCTGGAGTTTTTGCTGTGTCTAGGTTTGGCTTGAGAGGACCTGGAAGGTACTGGAAAGGACCAATTCTTAGTAGGCAAGTACCTACTAAATCTTGGAAGTTGCACTTGTAAAAAATCTTTAACAGTTTGCATAGATTTAGCTTTATCTTCCATCTTTTTAAGAAGTTCTTCAGCCTTGTTGCCAAACGGTGGTCCTGATTTAAAGGAGCATCCAACAATTTAGCTTTAACATGATCAGGCAAAGATTGCTCCTTAAGCCAAGCATGCCTTCTAAGCACAGACCCAGTAACAGCAGCCCTGCAAGAGGCCTCTAAAGAATCAAAACATCATTGCAAAGTATGTTTTCCAACTTGTTCAGCAGAATGCATTAAACACTGTAAATCTTTATTTTCCACACAGTCAGGAATCAACATCATTTTCTGTTTAAGCAGTCCAATAATATGCTGTTGATATTTTAACATATGAAATTGGCAGTTTGAAGCTCTGATTGCCAAGGTTGCAGAAGTATAAACCTTTTTACCCCATCTATCCAGCACACTGGAGTCTCTATCAGAAGGGGTAGGATTTTTAGCAGTAGAAGCCTTAATGCCCTTAGGCCCCTGAGAAATAGTCTCTGGATCTGCAACAGGATTTTTGAAAAGGAACTTGTGGGACTCAGGAACCCTGTAGTATCGGACAGGTTTAATAGGAGCCAGAGGCAGGGAATCAGCGGCCAAACTGGATTCCGAGAACACATCATCAACAATGTCTAGTACAGGAGGTATAGTCAAAGGCCTATGCTGAGGTAGAAGAAGGAAATCCCTAAGCCTCTTTTTTAAATCAGAAAATTCCCGGCTTTCCCAGTGGAAATGCTCCCTTAAAGTATGTAAAGCTTCCCCAAAAGAAAAATCCTCAGGAGGGGAAGCAGAGGGAATGGAATCCTCTGCATCAGAATCCTCATAAGTAGGTATGGACAAATCCAGGTCATCAGAAGAGTCAGAAGAAACAGAATCCTGATCAGAAGATTCATAATCCTGCTCAGCCCTAGGCCTCTTGGGGGGGAGGGTGTTGACTACCCCTATTAGAGTTATTAGATCTTCAGCCATTTTTGTTTTTAGGCATAGGGGCCTGAGCATGTGGCCTGGGTGTCGGTTCTTTTAGACATGGATCGAGATTTAGGCCTTAGTAATGAATGTGGTGTCGATTTAATATGCAAATCTGTAAAAGCCTGAATACACCCTCAGAAGCCGGTGCCTGCACGGCGGCACTGGACCCATCCAAGGTAGAGACATCTGCGGGTTCCATAACTGAAGTATCTCGCGGCATACCGGACTCCGAATGGGTCTCAGTAGAGGCCTGCGAATCGTAAGTAGAGGGTATCAGGGGCTGTGAAAGCACCTCAATGAGTACCGGCGAACTGGTGACTGGCTTAGGAGAAGCATCGTCGGCAGATTTGGACCTCGGCGGCTCTTTACCTAAGTTTTTTTCGGACTCCCGGTAGATGGATGGATGGCTAACAGATGACATTTCTGGATAACTAAACCGAGAACTAAATATTTAGAGGCAAAAATATACCGACAACGGATAGTGTGCTGATTAAATAAAGCACAAAACCGACAGCAAGGTATGTCGTGGTCAGGGCCTAGGCAAGGAATACAGTACGAATTAAAATCTTTACGGGGTATTTGCTTTCCACAAGTAATGAAATTATTAAATTTTACTGACATCGGTAAGGAGCAAGAAAAAGTTTCTCCAACGGGGTACTTAGCTTTAAGTTGGAGACTTCAGTTCTGAAACTCGAAAACGAAAATTTCAGGAGTCAGCCGACCGGCACTTGCGAACTGCTTCTGCTTCGGTCACCGCACGGCAAGAAAGACTGATGTAATGGCGTCGGCTGCATGTTTCATACCCCTGACGACCTGAAGTCATGGAAGAAGGGACAGCAACCGACGCAGGACACAAGACTTTGTTAATCAGACTGACTAAAGGCAACCTGCCAGCAGATTACCCTAATGTAATGACTGCAACAGTGAAACACGAAGAAGATGTATCAGGGGGCTGGAGGGAGGGTAACCAGGACTGCAACAGTGAATACACTCGAACATCTATATTTATAGTAAGTATACACAACTGTACTATGTTCTTCATGTTTCACTGTTGCAGTCATCACACTTGGGTAGATTCCCAAAGCTGAGGAAAGGTGGAGGCAGTCAAGACGTATTAGGGCTGGCTAGCAGGCCTTGTAAGACTGCTGTAGCAAATCCAGCTCTGGATTTAGAAAAGACAGGTAAGTGGTAATGTTTGGTGAAGGTGTGTACAGAAAGTACAGTTGTGTACACTTACCATAAATGTAGATGTTCGAGTGTATTCACTGTTGCAGTCATCACATTTGGGTTATCTACATGCAGGTATAGCCCTCAGTCGGCCTGAATACCAGAGTCTTGGGATTTCTGCGTCGGATGCTGTCGCTTCTTCCATGACATCAGGTCATCAGGGGTATAAAACATGCAGCCGACGCCATTAAATCAGTTTTTCTTGCCCCAGATGTCAGGAGCCCCCAAAATAGGAAGCAATTACATGGTATGGAACACCCCCAGCAAAAAGAAAATACCAATGATGTCAGATATGACAAACAGAAAAAGGACAGCTAGAAGTAAAGAGAAGTCAGGGGGCTGGAGGGAGGGTAACCTGGACTGCAACAGTGAATACACTCAAACATCTACATTTATGGTAAGTGTACACAACTGTACTATGTTCTTCTTGTTTCAGTGTTGCAGTCATCACATTTGGGTTGATTCCCACAGCTTCGGATGGGTGGAGGTAGTTAAGAAGCATTAGGGCTGGCAAGCAGGCCCTGTAAGACTGCTGTGGCAAATCCAGCTCTAGATTTATAAAAGATAGGTAAGTGGTAATGCTTGTTGAAAGTGTGAACAGAGCTCCAGGTTGCAGCTTCCAGGATGTCCCTGCTAGGGACTCCCGTGAGAAATGCTGCAGAGATTTATGTAGTCCTGGTGGAATGTGTTCTGATCCCCTGTGGGGTAGGTTTCCCATGGTGTTTGTAGGAGAAATGGATGCAGTGTGCTAGCCATTTAGAAACGGTTTGCTTTGAAATGGCCTTGCCCTCTGCCCCGGCAGCAAAGCTGACTAGCAGCTGGTCAGATTTTCTGAAAAGCCTAGTCCTGTCCAGATAGAACCTAAGCTGCCTGTGCACATCCAGGGAGTGTAGGATCCTTTCCCCTTTACTCTGAGGATAAGGGAAAAAAGCTGGCAAATGAACAGATTGGTTTAAAGCCACACTATATACCACCTTGGGCATAAATGATGGGTTAGTCCCTAAGGGAAACCCTGTCCGCATGGAAGATAATGAAGGGTTCCATGGCCATAAGGGCCTGCACTACAGATACTCTTACTGAAGTGATGGCAAGAAGTTAAGCTGTTTTCCATGACAGGAATTTTAACTTTGCTGTAGCAGCAGGTTCAAAGGGCGGAAGCGTGAGCTTTTCCAATACAAAGTTAAGGTCCCAGGCTAGAGTGGAAGCTCTCCTGGGGGGTCTTAAATTTTTGGCCCCTCTCAGGAACTGTTTGACCACAGGCTGAGAGAAGAAGGGGTGGCTCAGGAATATACTGAGCTGAGATGGCAGAGGCATGAATCTTAATTGAAGAGAAGGACAGGTCTTTGTGGGGCATTTCTGTTAATTAATCTAGTATATCAGGTAAGCTGGGCACAGTTGTGCCCATTCCATGAGACTGGCTCCAGGAACAGTATATTTTCCACTTTTCAGAATAGGATTTTCTAGTACTAGGCCTCATTGCCTCAAGGATGACATCTAGCACCTGGTTACTGAGGGTTGCTGGTGATGAGTTCGGGGTATGAGTAAGCCTGCTAGTTCAGGGTCTGTAGCTGAGGGTGTAAAATCTGACTCCTCCTGATGGGACAGCAGGGAAGGGGTCTGAGGCAGGTGCCACGGTGGCACTACTGACACAGTGAGCAAAAGAGGGTACCAGTGCTGGTGTGGCCAGTCTGGTGCAATCAGGATTATCCTTGGCTTGTCCTGCTTGATCTTTAGTAGAACCTTCGAGAGGAGGAAAAGATGGGGGAAAGGCATAGACTGAGAGTCTTTCCCAGGTAAAGGACAGGGCATCCAATTTCCAAGCTTGGTTGTGGGGAGTTCTGATGCAATATTTGCTCAACTGATAGTTCTGAGGGAAAAGAAAGAGGTCTACCTCTGGTGCCCCCCATCTGTGCCTTAAAAGCTTGAATATTTGGGGTTCCAGTTTTCACTCGTGTGGGTCCATTAGATTTCTGCTTAAGTCGTCTGCCAGTGAATTTAGTTTACTGACAGAAATTGAGCTTGCAGGTGCACTTGGTTGCTCAAGGCTCTGTTCCACAGAGCCATGGCTAATCTGGAGAGTGGGTAGGAATGGGTACCCCCCTGCTTGTTTATGTACCACATAACTGTGGTGTTGTCGGCCTTTACAACAGGTGTCCTGGAAGAATAAGGCCTTTGAAGGCTGTCAGAGCATTCTGTACAGCTAACATTTCTTTTTGATTGATGTGCAGGTGTATTTGCTTTGGACTCCATTTGCCTTGAATGCACTGTCCTGCCATGTGAGCCCTCAACGCATAGTCTGATGCATCTATTAGGGTTTGGGAGGCAGGGGGTTGCATGAAAAGGATTCCCTTGTTCTGGTAGCAGGCCTCTGCCCACCAAAAGAACTCTGTCCTTAGGCAAGGAATGCCAGGAATCATTGTTTCCATGTCCTGAGGATGTTGACACCAGAGACTTTTTAAGTACCACTGAAGTTTCCTCATATGCAGTCTTGCATATCGAATTAGTAGAATGCAAGAGGCCATGAACCCTAGGGCTTGCAGTATTTTTCTTGCAGATAGCTTGGTTTTAGTGGCCAGTAGACTGAAGTAGTTTATCAAATACATTTGTTTTTCTGGCGTGAGGAATGCCATCTGGGAAGCTGTGTTCAAGCTTGCTCCTAGGAATACAATCTGTTGGCTGGGTACCACATGTGATTTTTTACGTTGATGGTGTACCCCAGTGAAGTTAGAAGTCTCTTTACAAATGTCAGGTGCTGTAGTAGCAATTCCTGACTGTCCGCCTGAATCAGACAATCGTCCAAGTATGGGTAAATTTGAATTCTTCTCTGCCTGCAATATGCAATGGCTGGAGCTAGGCATTTTGTGAATACCCTGGGCACAGTACATAAGCCAAAGGGAAGTGCAGAGAACTGATGGGTATATGCAGATAAGCTTCTTTTAAGTCTAGGGTGGCTAGCCAGGAGTCCTTGGCTAGCATAGGAAGCAGCTGTTGGGAGTCAGCATTTTGAGTTTTGGAACCACCAGAAAGGTGTTGAGAATAGACAGATCCAGGATAGGACGCCAAGAGTTTTCTTTTCTGGGTACAAGAAACAGTCTGGAATAAAAACCTTGTCCCCTTTGTTCTGCTGGGACAGGCTGAATAGCCTTGATACTGAGAAGAGAAAGCACTTGCTTTTGGGCCTCTGCCCACTGGTTTGGGGGGAGGTCTGGCCATCCGTCTGGGGTTGGGAGTGAGTGGAAGTGGAATCTGTATCCCTGGGAAACAATGCTTAATACCCATCAGTCCTGGGTAATGTACTCCCAGTTTTTGGCATGCAGGGCAAGTTTCCCTCCTAAAGGTGCAAGCATTTGGGCAAGGACTGGAAGAGTTAAGGATAAGTCATTGTGATAATTTACCATAGGATGGCAGCTTACTACTCCCTGTTTTAGAGGTGGGAGCACTGCATTGCTTAGATCTGTGCACACCCTGAGACTGTAGTCTTGGTGGCCTGCTGCCCCTGGATTTGGACTGAGAAGGCCTGGGAGGGACTGGAAAAGACCAGTTTTTTGAAGGTCAATGCCTACTGAATCTAGATGGCTGTACCTGTAAGAAATCTTTAACAGTTTGCATAGATTTAGCCTTTTCTTTCATCCTTTTGAGGACTTCTGCTTTATTGCCAAATAGACACTCCTGGTTTAATGGCGCATCTAGTAATTTTGCTTTGAAATGGTCTGGCAAGGTTTGTTCTTTAAGTCAAGCATGTCTTCTAAGAACAAACCCAGTGACAGCAGCCCTGCAAGATGCTTCTAAGCTATCAAAACCACATTGCAAAGTATGTTTACCAACTTGGTTAGCAGAATGCATTAACTCTTGTAAATCTTTATGTTCTGCACAATCAGGAATCAACATCATTTTCTGTTTAATTAGTTCCATAATATGCTGCTGATACTTTAACATATGAAACTGGCAATTTAAAGCCCTGATGGCAAGAGTAGCAGAGACGTATACCTTCTTACCTCATCTGTCAAAAGCCCTAGAATCCCTGTCCGAAGGAGTAGGACTTTTGGCCGTTGTAGCCTTAACGCCTTTAGGTCCCTGGAAAATGGTCTCTGGATCAGCAGCAGGATTCTTAGAGAGGAATTTGTGGGAGTCAGGTACTCTACAGTATCTGTTAGGTTTCCTGGGTGCTGGAGGCAAAGTATCAGGGGGTAAGGCTGGATTCCAAGAAGACATCATCTACAATTTCCAGAATAGAAGGGATAGCTAGAGGCCTGTGCTGAGGCAAGTTTAAAAATTCCTTGAGTCTCTTTTTGGACTGAGAGTAGTCCTGGCTCTCCCAGTGGAAATGCTCTCTAAGGGTATGCAGTGTTTCACCAAAAAAAAAAAAAATCTTCTGGTGGGGAAGCAGCTGGAATGGAATCCTCTGCATCAGAATCCTCATAGGCAGATAAGGGTAAGTTCTGGTAAACAGAAGGATCAGAGTTTATCAGATTCGTCATCTGAAGAACCAGAAGGAAAATCAGTTGTTGGTCTTTTTGAGGGGAAGGCGGACTTCCCCTAATTAAAGTAATAAGGTCTACAGCCATTCTAAGCATTTGTTTTTGTGGCATGTGGGCCTGAGAATGCGCTTTGGTCATCAGTTTCCAAAGCGTAATGCGAACTCAAAGTCTGAGAAATTCGGTATTTTTGGTTTGAAATGAAGTCTTTGGTTTAATATGAAAATCAGACGGCCGGAATACACCTTCAGAAGCCGGTGCCTGCACAGCGGCTCCAGACCCATCCAAGGTAGATGCATCCGCAGGTTCCATAGTCGAAGAAGCATCTCGTTGCATACCCGACTCCGAATGGGTCTCAGTAGAGGTCTGTGAATCTGTAGAAGCGGGTATCAGGGGCTGCGAAAGCGCCTCACTGAGTACCAGTGGATTGGTGACTAGCTTAATGGTAGCATCGTCGGCAGTTTTGACCTATGCGGTCGGTCTCTGTCATTATCCTTACGTTTTTCAGAAGATCGGTAGTCGGATGGCTTATCGAAGCCATTTTGGAATATGGAGATTGAGAGCAAAAAAATTTAGCAACAAAAATAGCCTGACGACGAATAGTTCAGGCGTTGAACAAGGCACAAAACCGACAGTGAGGGACGTCGTGGTCTAGGCCTAAAAAGGTGATGCAGTAAGAATGAAAATGTCTGTGAGGTATTTCCTTTCCACAGGCAAGAAAATTAATAATTTTTTCTGACATTGGTTAAAGCAAGAAAAAAAGATTCTCAACGGGGTACTTATCTTTTAGAAGACTTCAGGTCTGAAACTTGAAAAAGTGTAAATTTCAGAAGGCGGCCGACCGGCACTTGTGAACTGCTTCTGCTTTGGGCACTGCACTGCAAGAAAGACTGATGCAATGGCGTCGGCTGCATGTTTTATACCCCTGATGACCAGACGTCATGGAAGAAGCGACAGCATCCACCGCAGAAATCCCAAGACTCTGGTATTCAGGCCGACTGAGGGCTATCCGCAGGCAGATAACCCAAATGTGGTGACTGCAACAGTGAAACACAAAACATCTCCAGGGTGCAGCTTCCAGGATGTCCCTGGTAGGGACTCCCCTGAGAAATGCTGTAAGAGTTTGAGGTAGCCCTAGTGGAATGGGTTCTGATCCCTTGGGGTAGGTTTTTCCATGGTGTTTGTAGCAGAAATTGATGCAGTATGCTATCCATTTGGAGATGGCTTGCTTTGAAATGGCCTTGCCCTCTGCCCCTTTAGCAAAGCTGACTAGCAGCTGGTCAGATTTTCTGAAAGGTTTATTCCTGTCAAGGTAGAAACTGAGATTTCTGTGCACGTCCAAGGAGTGCAGGATCCTTTCCCCTTTACTGAAGATTAGGAAAAAAGGTGGCTGAATGGATGGATTGGTTTAAAGCCACCTGGATACCACCTTGGGCATAAATGATGTGTTAGTCCTGAGGGAAACCCTGTCCGCACGGAAGATAATGAAGGGTTCCACAGCCAGAAGGGCCTGCAACTCAGACACGCTTCTTGCTGAAGTGATGGCTAGATGTAAAGCTGTTTTCCAAGAGAGGAATTTTAACTCTGCTGTAACAGCAGGCTCAAAAGGGGGAAGCGTGAGCTTGTCTAGTACAAAGTTACAGTCCCAGACAGGAGTGGGAGCTCTCCTCGGGGGGGGGGGGGGGTCTTAAATTGTTAGCTCCTCTCAGGAATTGTTTGACCAGAGGGTGAGAAAAGAGGGGTGGCTCAGTATTGTAATGAGCTGAGATGGCAGAGGCATGAATCTTAATTGAAGAGAAAGATAGGCCTTTGTGTAGCACCTCTGCTAGGTAATCTAGGATTTGAGGTAAGGAGGGCACGGTTGTGTCCCTACCCTGAGAATGGCACAAAGAGCAGCATCTTTTTCACTTTTCTGAATAGGATTCCCTAGTACTAGGCCTCCTGGCCTCAATTATGACATCCAGCACCTGTTTGCTGAGGGCTGGTGGTGATGCATTCAGGGAATAAGCCAGGCTGCTAGGTTCAGGGTTTGCAGCTGAGGATGCAAAATCTGGCCCTCCTGCTGAGACAGCAGAGAGGGGGTCCGATGCAGGTGCCAGGGTGGCACTGCTGTCAGACTGCACAAATGTCGGTATCAGTGCTGGCGTGGCCAGTCTGGTGCAATCAGGATTGTCCTTGGCCTGTCCTGTTTGATCTTGAGTAGTACTTTCAAGTGGATGGGCAGAGGGGGAGAGGCATAGATTGAGAGGTTTTCCCATGTAAAGGAAAAGGCATCCACTTTCCATGCATGGCTGTGGGGAGTTCTGGTGCAAACTTTGCTCAATTGATGGTTTTGGGGGGGGGGAGGTCCACCTCTGGTGTTCCCCACCTGTGGATTAGAAGCTTGAATGTGTTGGGTTCCAGTTTCCACTCATGTGGGTCCATTAGATTTCTGCTTAAATTGTCTGCCAGTGAATTTTGTTTGCTTGGCAGGAATTGAGCTTGCAGGTGCACTTTATTGCTCAAGGCTGTGGTCCACAGAGCCATGGCCAACCTACAGAGTGGGTAGGAATGATTTCTTCCCTGCTTGTTTATGTACCACATAACTGTGGTGTTGTCTGTCTTTATCAAGAGTTGTCCTGGAAGGATAAGGTATTTGAAGGCTGCCAGTGCATTCTGTACAGCTAACATTTCTTTCTGATTGATATGCAGGTGCATTTCTTCTGGGCTCCATTTGCCTTGAATGCATTTGCCTGCCATGTGAGCCCCCCATGCATAGTCTGATGCATCTGTTGTCAGGGTTTGGGCGGCGGGGGGGTTAAGTGAAAGGGAGTCCCTCTTTGTGCTAGCAGGCCTCTGCCCACCAAAGGAACTCTGTCCTTAGGTAAGGAATGATAGGAATCACTGTTTCCAGGTCCTGAGAATGTTGACACCAGAGACTTTTTAAGCACCAGTGAAGTTTCCTCATATGCAGTTTTGCATATGGAATTAGGAGAATGCATGAGGCCATGAACCCTAGGGCTTGCAGTATTTTTCTTGCAGATAGCTGGGTTTGGGTGGCCAGTAGTTTAAAGTAATTTGTCAAATAAACCTCCTTTTCTGGAGTGAGGAATGCCATCTGGGAAGTTGTGTTCAAGCTTGCTCCCAGGAATACAATTTTTTGGCTGGGTACCAGATGTGATTTCTTTTCGTTGATGGTATATCCCAGAGAAGTTAGGAGCATCTTTACAAATGTCAGGTGCTGTAATAGCAGTTCCTGACTGTCCGCCTGATACAGGCAGTCGTCCAAGTATGGGTAAATTTGAATTTTTCTCTGCCTGCAGTAGGCAATGGCTGGAGCCAGGCACTTTGTGAATACTTTGGGCGCAGCAGATAAGCCAAAGGGAAGTGAAGAGAACTGATGATGCATAGAGCCTGCCTTGAAACATAGATATTTCCTGCAAGTTTCCCTTATGGGAATGTGCATATCAGCTTCTTTTAAGTCTAGGGTGACCAGCCAGGAGTCCTTGGCTAGCATAGGAAGCAGCTGTTGGAGTGTAAGCATTTTGAATTTTGGTACCACCAAGAAGGTGTTGAGAACTGACAGATCCAGGATAGGGAGGCAAGAGATTTCTTTTCTGGGCACCAGAAACAGTCTGGAGTAGAAACTCTGTCCCCTTTGCTCTATTGGGACAGGTGGAATAGCCCTGATATTGAGAAGAGAAAGTACTTGCTTTTGGGCCTCTGCCCACTGGTTTGGGTGAAGGTATGGCAAACCACTTGGGGTTGGCAGAGCGTGGAAGTAGAATCTGTATTCCTGGGATTCAATGTTTAAGACCCATCTGTCCTGGGTAATGTACTGCCAGTTTTTTGCATGCAGGGCGAGTTTTCCTCCTAGGGGTGCAAGTACTTGGGCATAGCAGGGAAGGATGAAGGGCAAGTCATTGTGAACTTTTTCCATAAGGGGGTGGCTTACCACTCCCTGTTTTTCAGGTGGGTGCACTCCATTGTTTCGATCTGTGCATAACCTGAGACTGTAGTCTTGGTGGTCTGTTGCCCCTGGGTTTGGACTGAGAAGGCCTAGGAGGGACTGGAAAGGACCAGTTCTTTGAAGGCCAATGTCTACTGAATCTAGGTGGCTCTACCTGTAGGAAATCTTTAATAATTTGCATAGATTTAGCTTTTTCCTCCATCTTTTTAAGAACTTTTTCTGCTTTAGTGCCAAACGTTCTTGGTTTAATGGAGCATCTAGTAATTTTGCTTTGACATGGTCTGGCAAGATTTGTTCCTTGAGCCAAGCATGCCTTCTCAGAACAGAACCAGTGACAGCAGCCCTGCAAGATGCTTCTAAGGCATCAAAACCACACTGCAAAGTATGTTTTCCAACTTGGTTTGCAGAATGCATTATCTCTTGTAAATCTTTACTTTCTGCACAATCAGGAATTTACATTAATTTTTGTTTAATTAGTTCCATAATATGCTGCTGGTACTTCAGCATGTGAAACTGGCAATTTAAAGCTCTGATGGCAAGAGATGCAGAGGTATAAAGCCCTAGAATCCCTGTCCGAAGGTGTAGGGTTTTTGGCTGTAATAGTCTTAATACCTTTAGGTCCCTGGGAAATGGTCTCTGAATCTGCAGTGAGATTTCTGAAAAGAAATTTGTGAGAGTCAGGAACTCTATAGTACCGGTCAGGCTTTCTAGGAGCTGGTGGCTAAGTATCAGGTGTAAGACTGGATTCCACGAAGACGACATCTACAATTCCAGAATAGGGGGATAGCTAGGGGCCTATGCTGAGGCAAGTTAAAAAATTCCCTGAGTCTCTTTTTGGACTGTGGGTAGTCCTGACACTTCCAGTGGAAATGCTCTCTGAGGGTATGCAGGGTTTCACCGAAAGAAAAGTCCTCGGGGGGGGGGGGTGTTAGGCAGAGGGAATGGAACTCTCTGCATCTGAATCCTCATAGGTAGATAAGGGTATGTCCTGGTAATCAGAGGGGTCAGGGTCGTCGGTCTCATGATCAGTAGAATCAGAAGGAAAATCAATTCTTTGTCTTTTAGAGGGGGAAGGCTGGCTTCCTTTGATTAAGGTAATAAGGTCTTCAGCCGTTCTAAGTATTTGTTTCTGTGGCATGGGAGCTTCAGAATGTGCTTTGGTCGTCGGTTTCCTAGGCGTAGTGCGAACTCTGGGCCTGAGAAATTCAGTAGTTTTAGTCAGAATCGAAGTAGTCAGTTTAATACGAACATCGGAAGGTCTGAATACACCCACAGAAGCCGGTGCCTGCACAGCAGCTCTGGATCCATCTAAGGTAGAGACATCCGCAGGTTCCACAGTCGAAGAAGCATCTCGTGGCATTCTGGACTCCAAATGGGTCTCAGTAGAGGCCTGTGAATCTGTAGAAGCGGGTATCAGAGGCTGGGAAAGCGCCTCCCTGAGTACCGGTGGACTGGTGACTAGCTTAATGGAAGCATTGTCAGTAGTTTTGGACCTATGCAGTCTGTTTCTGTCTTTATCCTTATGTTTTCTGGAAGAACGGTAGTCAGATGGCTTATCAAAGCCATTTCGGAATACAGAGAATGAGACCAAAAGAATTTAGCGACAAAGACAGCCTGATGACGAATAGTTTGGGCGTTGAACAGGGCACAAAACCGACAGCGAGGAACGTCGTGGTCTGTGCCTAAACAGGTGATGCAGTAAGAATGAAAATCTCTGAGGTATTTGCTTTCCACAGGCAAGACAGTTATTAACTTTTTCTGACATTGGTTAGAGCAAGAAAAATGGATCCCCAATGGGGTACTTAGCTTTAGAAGACGTCAGGTCTGAAATCGAATAACAAAAATTTCAAGTAGCGGCCGACCGGCACTTGCAAAACGCTTCTGCTTCGGGCTCCGCTCAGCAAGAAAAGCTGGTATAATGGCATCGGCTGCATGTTTTATACCCCTGACGACCTGACGTCATGGAAGAGGCAACAGCATCTGACTCAGAAATCCCAAGACTCTGGTATTCGGGCGACTAAGGGCTACCTGCAGGCAGATAACCCAAGTATGATGACTGCAACAGTGAAACACGAAGAACATCTAAAAAGCCCCAGTCAGGGCCATTCCTAGAAGGGCAATGCCAGTCCTGTGCCACCCAGAAAGGGAATGCAACCTAACAGTATGGAAAGGAGGGTGGGAAGAAATACTGCAACACAGAAGAAAAAGACATCTATGGTTATGATAAGATTTTGCTCAACTTTTCTATGTCCTTCTATTCCCATGTTGCAGTATTCCACATATGGGTGAGTGCCAAAGCTCAATGTGAATGGGGAGGTGGTCTAGAAACTGTCTCCAGGAATCTGTGACGGACAATCCTGGCAAACCCCGCCCTGGCTCTAGAAATTTGGTCTAGTTTATAATGCTTGGTAAGGGTGTGTACTGATGATCAAGTAGATGCTTCGAGAATGGTAGAGGTATCCAGACCCTTGAAGAATGCACCTGAAGAGGCCATAGCTCTGGTGGAGTGTGCTTTAACAGTACTTTGCAGAGATTTTCTATGGTATTGGTAGCAGAAGGTGAAGGCCTTGGAAATCCAGACAGAGATGGTTTGTTTGGACACTGCCTTCCCCAGGGCCATGGGATGAAAGGAGACAAAAAGCTGGTGAGCCTGTCTGATGGACTTGGTTTTATGCAGATAAAACCTGAGTTGTCTGTGAACATCTAGGGAGTGAAGTACTCTCTCACTGTTCCCCTGTAGGTTGGGGAAGAAGGTAGGTAGGTGGATGGCCTGGTTAAGGGACAAGTCATTCACCACCTTTGGCATGAAAGAAGGGTTGTTCTATGGGTTACTCTATCCTTGTGGAAAACTAGAAAAGGAGGAATAGCCATAAGGGCTTGTAGCTCTAATACTCTTGAGGTCAAAGCCACTAGCAGTACAATTTTCCATGTGCAATGTTTTAAAGAAGGTTTGTCTTCTGGCTCAAAGGGAGAGAGAGAGTAAGCTTTTCAAGCATGTAGTTAAGATCCCAAGGAGGAGGGGACGGTTTCCTGGGAGGTCTAAGGTGAAGTACCCCCTTAAGGAACAGCTTAGAAGGCAGTCTGGATGCTAGAGAGGGATCCAAAGGAAGGCATGCTGAAATTGCAGACAGATGAGCTTTGATGGAAGAATAAGCCAAATCAGTCTGCAGTAGCTCACACAGGTAAGACAGGACTAGAGGGGGCTCTCCCTAGAAAGCAGGTCCAGCTGTCTTTTGTGACACCATACAGTGAATCTTTTCCACTTAGAAAAGTAGGATTTTCTTGTATTTGGTATCCTGGCCTCCTGCAGGACATTGAGCACATCCTTGTTGTAAAGGTGTCTGAAGGGGATCAGAATCCTATCAGCCACAGGGTGAGGTGCAGGAGCTGCCACTGTGGGTGTATCTGGGATCCCATTTGTTGTGTGAGAAGGTTTACTCTGGGTGGTAACTTGTGGTGATTGCCCTTGGACAACTGTAGAAGCCGGGGGGAACCAGTGTTGTCTGGGCCAGTAGGGAGTCACCAACAAGATTTTTGGACTGTCCTACTGGATTTTCAGCAGGACTTGCTGAATGAGCGGGGAGGGAGGGAGCATATAGACATTTCCCCTTCCAGGAGATTGAAAAGGCATCTGTTGCCAGTGCCTAGGGGTCTGGTGTCCTAGTGCAAAAGCCAGGAAGCTGCCTGTTGATGGAGGAGGCAAATAGGTCTATTTGAGGTGTACCCCACCTGTTGACCAGATCCAAGAGGACATCTCTGTGAAGCATCCATTCATGGTTATTTGTGATGGTTCGGCTCAGACAGTCTGCCTGGGAGTTTTGGAGAGAGGGAATGTAGACTGTCTGCAGAGTAACTCCCTGAAAGGTGGCTAGTTCCCATACCAGAACAGCTAGTCTGCAGAAAAGGTATAACTTGGTCCCTCCCTGCTTGTTGAGATACCACAACAAAGTGGTGTTGTCTGTGTAAATTTTCAAGGGGCCTTGCTGGGGGAAAAGTAGAAATGCCCAGAGAACCAGAAGAATTGCCCTCATCTCTCAAACATTGATGTGTTCCAGTTTGTGATGTTTTGGCCACAAGCCCTGCACCCTTCGATGGCCCAGAGTTGCTCCCCAGCCCAAGTCTGAGGCATCTGTGTGCATGACTTATGTGGGTAGAGGTAGTTGGAGAAGAAAACCTGGATTGTGGTTCACTTGTGCCAACCACCACTGCATTTTCTTTTTCAGGCAAGGGAGAAGAGGCACCCTGTGCTCCAGAGGATGGGAGTGTTGTCTCCAGACTGACCGAACATACCACTGCAACTTTTTCATATGCAGTCTTGCTAAAGGTAGCATGGGGATGGTGGCTGCCATGTAGCCCAAGAGTCTGAGGAACTGCCTTGCTGTCAAATCTGTACAATAAAGGACCAGAAGTAGATGTCCTGTCAATGTTTCCACCTTTACGGGTGAATGGTATGCTTCCATGAGATCTGAGCGTATTCTGCACCCGAGGAAGACAATGTCTTGGGTTGGCTGGAGATGCGATTTTTGGGAAGTTTAACTGAAATCCCAGGGACTGTATAAGAGACACTACAATGTGGATGTACAGCTGGAGTTTCTCTGTGCTGCCTGCCTAGATTAACATGTCGTCCAGGTAAGGGAATATATATATTCCTTGTAAATGATAAACAGGCTCAGCTCCTCAGACACTGCAAACTTTAATAGACCAAGAGAACGAAAAAACACATAATATTCCTGTACATGTAAACAGATAACTTAGCGCTTTCACCCACGTACATAGTCAGGCATCATCAGACTAAAAGAGTCCTTCATCTTTGTTGCATTTAAAGCTATTAGTTACAGACAAACCCCTCTAAGCAACCAGCCCCAAGCAAACAGCAATTTGTAAATTAAAGTCACAGTAAAACATTATTCCAATGCTTGTTTGAAAGCACAGTTACTTATAACTAAAAAAAAAAATGTTGTTCAACTTAAAACACGAACATTTTAAAAAAATCTACATGTTAAACAGGTTTGTATAAAAGTAGTAAATAAAAATAATAAATAAAAAATCATAATGTAATGCTTAACATTCTTCAAACAAATGTAGATTTGTACTTTAAAATGCTAGAAACTGAAATGTGATCATTAATGCCTGGAGGTCTAGATGCATCCAGCCTCAACTGCCAGATGCACTCCCTCATCTCAAGTAAAACTTTTAAGTCACCTCCTTTGTCATTAAATGGAATTCTGTCTATAACAAAAAACAGAAATCTCTTAAAATTAGGGCAACTCAGACTGTGCATATACAAGGCATTGTTAGTTCTTTTGTTCCTGATATCTCTAAGTGTTCCAGGATTCTGAGCCTTAACTTTCTTGTTGTTTTCCCAACATAGAAAGTAGAACAGCTCAAACATGTAGCAATGTACACTACCATCTTAGTATTACAGTTACACAATCCAGGACACCTGATAGTTTTATAGAAGCCTTGAACTGCCACATAAGGGCCATTATTAATAAACTTACATGTACTGCAAACTCTGCATTTACTCATTTTGGAGCTCCTATATGTCTCGATATTAGGTTCAGCTTCCATCAATTCTTTAAGGTTCCTACCCCTACTATATGTAAAAGTTGGGGTGTTTCCTAATATACTTATAGTATCACTATCAAAAGAACTTTGCCAAGTATCCTTAATAATTCTAATAATTTGTCCTGCCTGTCCATTGTATGGCAAAATCATAGCCTGTTTTTTGTGTAGTGCATGGGACTCTAAAGCCAACTCATTCCCCTCCTGAAATTCCTTCATTAAGCCCCCATGCAAAATAGGTTTAAAAGATGTAATTCTCTTAGTTTCTATTCTAACTCTGACAAAATTTCTTGTGGATAACCCCTTTCTGTAAACATAGCAGTCAAGCTGGTCAGCTCAATGTTTAGCCGTTCATCCTCACTAATCAGCCTGGATAATCTGACCATTTGACCTTTGACCAAGTTCTTCTTGATATAGTGGGGATGACAACTCTGGAAATGCAAGAAATTGTTAGATTAAGTTTTCTTGCGATATATACTCGAATTTAGGCTAACATCATGCATATTTTTGTATAACAATATATCCAAATAATTGCAGGTTTCCCCATGTATAGTGTAGGTGAATTTTAAGTATGGGGTAGTGTTGTTAAGAAAATCAACAAATGTGTGGATCTCGTCCCCTGTCCAAAAAATTAGTATATCATCAAGGTAACACAAATAAAGTGTTAACTGTTTCATATACTCAGTAGGGAACACCTTCTCCATCTCTCATTCCGCCAGTACCAAGTTGGCATAGATTGGCGCACACCTAGCACCCATGGCAACTCCTGCCACTTGTCTAAATAGTTCCCCTTCAAATCTAACAAAATTGTTAGACAAAACCATTTCCATAAGATCTACTATCACACTACATTTGACAGTATGGTAACCACTAAGTTTGTCCAAACTCCTACTGAACATTTCCAGACCTTGTACCTGGGGAATGATCGAAAAAAGATTTATAACATCAATTGTCACCATCAAAAATGGTTCAGAGGTTTGTTTTTGTCTTATAACCTCCAAGCAATGCCACGAATCCCTCAGGATGTGTGGCAAACTTTTAACAATACCTTTACAATGAAAATCTATGTAGGAGGCCATTGCTTCTGTTTTAGAGCCTTTTGCTGACACTATTGGGCGAAAGGGTGGGTCATTCTGGTTTTTATGAATTTTTGGAATTCCAAAAATGGAGGGGGTCACTGGGAATTCAACCATCAAATAATGGTATTCATTAACATCAATGATCCCCTCCATTAACCACTCGTAAAGACGCCAGTCAATTTTAGTGTATGCCATACACTTTTCATTCCTAGATAATCTGGCATATGTGTTTGTGTCACTCAAAAGACTGCACATCTTATTCGAGTAGTCGATGTTAGACATGATCACCACCCCCCTTTCCCTTGTCAGGTTTCATGACCCTGTACAAATTAGTGGTAGTTAGTTCCTGTAGACAAAACCTCTCCCCAGGTGTTAGGTTATCCAATTCCCTCCTTGGTCCCCTTAACATTCTTCTAAGTTGAGCCTCACACAACTTCTCGAAGATGTGTATACATGGGTGTGCAGGAGGTATAAAGGTACTCGACCTCTTTAGTCCAATCACATTGTCAATAGTTGGGCTAGGTTTTTTATGAAAAAAATACTTCCAAGTTTAAATGTCTAGTATACATCTTAAAATTAACCAGTATTTTGACTATTTTAATTCTAAAAGAAGGGGCAAATGTAAACCCCTTCTTGAATAGAGACAAATAGTTATCTGTTAACTCTAAGTTAGAGAAGTTGTAAACACTAACATTGTCAACTTTAACCAAATTACAAGAATGTGTCATAATAGTTTGTTGAGTTAAATCAAATAAATCACTTTCAAATTCTGCGTGGCATTCATCTCCTCATTCTCGGTGTTTGTTACACTTTCTAAACTGTTGTTTAACAAATGTGAACAAATCACTGGTGAAATTTCTGAAACAAGTTCTGAGACAGAGGAAAAACTTTGTTGCCTTTGGTTATCACAAAAAGAGTTGCAAAAATTGTCACTAAAATTATCACAAAAAGTACCGTAATGTAGTGGCTGTAACCCAGCCTCGTTGTGTAATTTAGTGTCACTATTGAAGGTGGTCAGATGTTCATCCGAGACCACCTCCTCTTGTTGTTGTACTGCCTCTGCCCTCTGAAAACAACAAGAAAGTTAAGGCTCAGAATCCTGGAACACTTAGAGATATCAGGAACAAAAGAACTAACAATGCCTTGTATATGCACAGTCTGAGTTGCCCTAATTTTAAGAGATTTCTGTTTTTTGTTATAGACAGAATTCCATTTAATGACAAAGGAGGTGACTTAAAAGTTTTACTTGAGATGAGGGAGTGCATCTGGCAGTTGAGGCTGGATGCATCTAGACCTCCAGGCATTAATGATCACATTTCAGTTTCTAGCATTTTAAAGTACAAATCTACATTTGTTTGAAGAATGTTAAGCATTACATTATGATTTTTTATTTATTATTTTTATTTACTACTTTTATACAAACATGTTTAACATGTAGATTTTTTTAAAATGTTCGTGTTTTAAGTTGAACAACATTTTTTTTTTAGTTATAAGTAACTGTGCTTTCAAACAAGCATTGGAGTAATGTTTTACTGTGACTTTAATTTACAAATTGCTGTTTGCTTGGGGCTGGTTGCTTAGAGGAGTTTGTCTGTAACTAATAGCTTTAAATGCAACAAAGATGAAGGACTCTTTTACTCTGATGATGCCTGACTATGTATGTGGGTGAAAGCACTAAGTTATCTGTTTACATGTACAGGAATATTATGTGTTTTTTCGTTCTCTTGGTCTATTAAAGTTTGCAGTGTCTGAGGAGCTGAGCTGGTTTATCATTTACAAGTTTTTGGTGTCACATTGTGTCAGCTTAATATATGTATTCTCTTTGTCCTGCAATAAGCAATCACTGGGGCCAAAAATTCTGTTAAGACTCTGGGTGCAGTGGAAAGCCCAAAAGACAAGGCAGACAACTGTAAGTGACAAGAACCCATTAAGAACCTCAGGTATTTCCTGAAAGTTTTATGGGGATGTGGAGATCAGCATGCTTTATATCTAATGTGGCCACGAATCCTTGGGGGAGCAAGAGAGGAAAGAGGGTTGGCTAGGGTCAACATCCTGAAGGTAGGAACCTTTAAAAATAGGTTGAGATGGGAGAGGTCTAGAGTAGGTCTTGAGGGTTCATCTTTGCTGGGGACCAGGAAGATCCTGGAGTAGAAGTCTTTTCCTTTTGCAGCTAAGGGAACTGATTTGATAGTGCCGTGAGCTGGCAGAGTTTGCAACACTTGTTGCATGAGGTGCAACTGTTGTGCAAGTGGCTGTGGGGTGACTTTTCGTTTTGGAGGGGAGAGCCAAGACATAAAATAACCATTCTGGAGGATGGACAGGACCCACTTGTCTGAGGTGATGTTGGTCCACACAGGGAGGCAGTGAGAGGGGGGGGGGGGCTGACAGAGGTAAAGAAGGAGGGGGAGGGGAGGCAAGGAAGGCAGGTAGTCAGATGCTACCTCCCCTTGTCTTGAAAGGGCAGTCTCTGGCCAGAGGAGGGAGATGCTCTCGCTGGAGTGGGTTGTTTCCTTGTATGCTTCCTAGACCTTGAAGGAGCAGCAGGACGAGAGTGTTTCCTTATAAACTGGGTTTTAGATGTATAGTTTCTTTGAAACTTTGGTAAGGGGAGACCAGCAAGTGTTTAAGGTCCTGCATTTCTTTACCTTTTTGCTGCAGTAAAATGAAAAAGTCTGCTATTTTAAAGCCAAACAATGCTGTATTGTCCAGGGATGCATCAATAAGCTTTGCCCTAAAGTCATCAGGCAGCGGTTGAAGGCGAAGCCAACTTTATCTACGTAAGGCAGATGCTGATGGTGCTGACCTGGCTGAAGATTCAGCAGCATCATAACTGCACCTTACAGAGTGCCTGGTAACCTGCGAGTTGAGGGCCAGGAGAGAGGACAGTGAGGCTTTGGCAGAGCAGTCAAGGACAACAGCCAGTTCTTTGGTGGCTAATTCCAGGAGGGATAAAGCATACTTGGCCATGTGTGTCTGGTAGTTGGTTGCCCTGAAGGAGAAGGTAGCAGTGGTATAAATCTTCTTACCCAGACATTCCACTGTTTTGCTGTCTTTGTCAGCAGGGAGAATGGTGGTAGTGGGTAAAAGCTTAGAGGCCTTGTCTGTAGAGATAGAGACTGTGGCTGGGTCAGCAGGTGGGCACGTAAGCAGATGCTTAGCAGTGTCAGGCACCTTATAAAGTTTGCCTGGGTCTGCATGGAGCAAGTGGTTGGGAATCTGGATTAAGTGATGCTGAGGAGAAGGCATCTAGAAAAGGAGGAGGATGGGTGGAACAGCTGATGGGCTTGGGGAAACCATCTGAATGAGGTCATAGTATCTTTTTTGGACCTCAGTCATTTCAGAGGATTCCCACTTGAAAAGATCCTTCATCTTGGAGATAGTTTCTCCAAAGGTCAAGTCCTCAGCTGGGGAGTCAGGATCGACTAATTCTTCCTCTGGGGAATCATACCCCAAGGGGGAAGAAATCTGGGAAGTGTAAGATAAAGAGTCCCAAGAGGAGGAATCAGAAAAGTCTTCCTCTTCCCTCGTGTCAGGATCTCAGGTGCGAGGCCTAGGGCTCAGGAGTGGTGAGGATACGTTAGCACTCACAGCAGAGGTAGGCCGCAAGGCCATAAAAGCATTATACAGGCTTTGACTGAAATCCTGCCAATCAGGCAATCTTTCAGAAGCGGGAGAGATATGCTTTCCTTTGTCTTTCTTTTTACGGGGCCTAGTAGGCGTCTGAAGGGGTCTATAATCTGTAGACTGCAAAGGACCGGAGGGATCCAACAGGCCTTCTGAAAACTCTGGTTCCCCCCTGGTATTGGAGACAGACGTTGGTAAAGCTTCAGCAGATGTGCTCACACCATGGGATTGTGCGGCATCCGTGGAGGTACCTGCTATATCCACTGCGGCAGATGTGGATCCCTCTACCAGGCAGAGGTCAGCTACAGGTTGATAGAGGCCCAGCGGAAGAGGTAGGCCGTAAGGTCTTGGCTTTCTTTTCTGGCTGTTCTGAAAGAACATCAGAGGAGTCCTCCATCCCTAATGCAATCTGCTTAAGGCACTGGTTTTTCAAGTAAAGGTTTAAAGCATGCAAACGGCTACGTAGGATCTTAGGTACAAACATCTGACAAATGGGGCAGGCCTTGTAGTCGTGCGACCATCCCAAGCAGAAAAGACACTGATCATGGGCGTCCTTGTGGGGAATCTGCCTGACGCACTTGCCCTTTCTGGATGACATGAACAGGCAATACAAGTAAAAGGAAGGACTGAAAGGGTCCCCAACAGGGTACGTATCTTAATTCTTTGAATGTGACATTAGTGGTAGCAGGAAAACCTGGCATACGACTGGCGCCTGAGAAGTTCTGAGGGCTGGTATGTTCAGATGTCATTTTAATGGCCCACATTTCTTTCAGCCACGTCAGATGCCCCACGCACCTCAGGGGGACTGAAAACTTTTGTATACTGGCCGTACATACGCGAGACAAGAGGAATAAACCCGTATGTAGAATATTGCAACATTGGAATAGCAGGACATCCGGGCTACATAGCAGCCGCTTTTCACCATGGAGTCTGAGGTACTGCCTTGCTATCAATTCTGTAGATTGAAGGACTAGAAGCAGATGTTCCGTCAAGGTTTGCACCCTTTGGGGGGGTAGGCTTTCATAAGATCTGTGTGGATTCTGCACCCCAGGAAGACAATGTCTTGTGTAGGTTCCAGGTGGGACTTTGGAAAAGTTATCTGGAATTTCAGCGACTATAGGAGGAACACTACCAGGTGTGTGTGTGTAGCAGAAGGGTCTCCTTGTTGCCTGCCTGAATTAGTGGTTCATCCAAGTAAGGGAATACTTGGATTCCCTTTGTCCTGCTGTAAGCAATCACTGGAGCCAAGCATTTGGTGAAAACCCTGGGAGCAGTGAAAAGCCCAAAGGGCAAGGCAGAGAACTGAAAGTGAGAAGGGCCCACTGGGAACCTCAGGTATTTCCTGAATGTGGGCTTTAAGCGGATGTGTAGATACGTATCCTTTATATCTAAGATGGCCATGAACCCTTAGGGAAGTAGGAGGGGAAACAGGGTAGGAAAAGTCAACATCCTGAAGGTTGGCACTTTTAAGAACAGGTTGAGATGGGAGAGGTCTAGCATTGGTCTCCATGATCCGTCTTTTCTGGGGATCAGGAAAATCTTAGGAGTACAAACCTCTTCCTTTTGCATCTTGGGGCAAAGACTCAATGGTGCCCTGGGCAAGCATTGCATGCAACGCAGGCTGCAGGAGGTGCAAATCTTGTGTTGGAGGCTTGGGGATGCCCTTTCACTCTGAGGGGGTTTAGCCAGGTAATGAAGTAACCATTCTGATGGATTGACATGACCCATTTGTCTGATGTGATGCGAGTCCACATAGAGAGGCAGTGAGAGAGACGAACTGACAGAGGTACAGAGGGAGGGGATGGTGGGGGCAAAGTAGGCAGGTAGTCAGATGCTACTGCCTTATCTTGAAAGGGCGGCCTCTGGCTAGAAGAAGGTGAAGCTCTAGTTGGAGGGGGAGGCTTCCTGGTAGGTTTTCTAGTTTTTAGAAGGAGCCACAGGGTGCGAGTGTTTCTTATGAACTGAGTTTTAGCTGGGTAGTTTCTTTGAAATTCTGGTATGGGAGAAACAAGCAGGTGTTTCAAGTTCTGCATTTCTTTTCCATTTTGCTGAAGAGATCATCCACTTTCACACCAAACAAGGCTGAATTGTCCAAGAGTGCATCAATAAGCATTGCCCTAAAGTCGTCAGGAAGGAGTTGTAGGTGAAGCCAGGAATACCTTCTTAAGGCAGAAGCTGATGCTGCTGACATAGCTGAGGCTTTAGCAGCATCATAACTGCACTTTATGGAGTGCCTGGTAAACTGGGAGGTGAAGGCCAGAAGAGAAGACAGTGAAGCTTTGGCAGCACAGTCTGGTTTATCAGCCAATTTCTTGGAGGCTTTTCCGGGAGGGACAGGGAGTATTTGGCCATATGAGTCTGGTAATTTGTGGCCCTAAAATACAAAGTAGGAGAGGTGTAAATTTTCTTACCCGGCCGTTCCACTGTTTTGCTGTCTTTGTCAGCAGGAAGTATGGTGGTAGTGGTAAGAGAAGCCTTGTCTGTAGAGATGGAGATAGTGGCAGGGTCTGCAGGTGGGCACCTTAAGAGGTACTTGGCAGTGTCAGGAACTTTGTAAAGTCTGTCAGGTCTGTGTGGGGCAGGAGGGTTGAGGCTCTAGATTTAAGGATGCTGAGGAGAAGGCATCCAGGAAGGCAGGATTGGAGGAACAGCAGACAGACTTGGGGAATTCATCTGAATGAGGTTGTAGTATATTTTTTGAACCTCAGTCATCTCAGAGGACTCCCAATTGAAATGATCTTTCATCTTAGAGATGGATTCCCCAAAGGTCAAATCCTCAACTGGGGAGTCAGGACTGAGAGTTTCTTCCTCTGGGGAACCATATCCCAAGGGAGAAGAGATCTGAGAGGTGTAAGAAACTGATTCTTCAGAGGAAGAATTAGAGGTCTTCCTCTTCCCTCATGGTAGGGTCTGAGGTTTGCAGCCCAGGGCTCAAAAGTGGAGGAGGAATGCTAGCAGTCCCTGCAGAAACAGGACATAAGGCCATAAAAGCATTAAACAAGGTCTGACTGAAAGTCTGCCAGTCAGGCATGCTTTCAGAAGGAGAAGAAAGGTGCTTTCTTTTTTCCTTCTTTTAAGGGGCCAGGCTGGTGTCTGAAGGGGGGAAGGCCTGGGATCTTGAATTTGTAAAGGACTGGAGGTATCCGACGGACCTAATGAAATCGCTGGTTCACCCCTGGCATCGGAGATCAACATCGGAAAAGCCTCTACAGATGTGTTCACTGCACAGGATTGTGCGTCTTCCGTAGAGGTACCCGCTATATCCAATGCGGCGGATTCCGATTCCTCTACCAGGCTGACATCGGCCACAGGCTGAGAGTCAGATGCTAGAGGCGCAGCGTTATTGGTAGGCTGTGTAATCCTGGCCTCCTACGGTGGTTCAATAGGTACGTTGGATGAAACCTCCATCCTTAATGTAATCTGCTTTAACCTCTGATTTTCGAAGTATAGGTTTAGCACATGCAAACGACTACACAAAGTTTTGGGCACAAACGCCTGAAAGATTGGACAGGACTAGTAGTCCTGAGACCGTCCCAAACAGAACAGACACTGATCGTGGGCGTCCTTGTGATGAATCTGCCGGCTGCACTTACACTTGCCCTTTCTGGATGACATGAACAGGCAATACAATAAAGAACAAAGGACTGAAAGGTTCTTCAGTGGGGTACTTCTCTGATTTCTCAACTCTGACGGCAGCGAGAGCAGGAACACCTGGTGTATGACTGGTGGCTGAGTAATACACCAGGTGTTCCTGCTCTCGCTGGAACACCTGGTGTAAGACTGGCAGCTGAGTAATTCTGAGGGCAGGTGCGTGCAAATGTCACTTTTACGGCGCACATTCCTTCAGCTACATCAGACGTCCCACGCACCATTTAGGGACTGAAAACTTTTGCATACTGGCCAGACGTAGGTGAAGTAAGAAGAGTAAACCTATATGTGGAACACTGCGACATGGGAATAGAAGAATATCTCTTTTGCAGCAGTTTTTGAACTTCTTATGCTGCTTGCTCCCTCTGACTGGGTGGCACGTCGGGGAGTTTCTTGCTGGTGTCTGCGGGAGGTATGGAAAAGGGATTGTAGTATACTCTTGCGCTTAACACCCTGGGTTTTGTGTCAAGCAAGTCCAGGCTTCTCAGCACAAAGCAAGTCAACCCCTGACTGTCTTCAGATATAGACAGTTAGGCAGCACTTCAGGAGTGCTGGAAGGGCTTGTCGAGAATGCATCTCTAAAGCCCTGATTTTTGCGGACTCCCTCTGCTTCTGGAGTGGCGTCTACCATTATACCTTCCTCCTCTGTCTCTGGAAGAGGGATCCCCAAGTGGGTCCTGGAAAGGACCTTGATATTAATAGAACCACATTTTCTTACTCCCACTTTGGTTCCTTGAAAAGGACCTCTGTGCCACAGAAAATTTGACTCCTACAGCAGAAAGAGTATTCCTGCCCTTTTTGCTGTGAATAAGAGTATCTCTAACGGATGGTCCAAACAGTGATGAGCCATCAAAAGCAGCATTAACAAACGATGCCTTAAAGGGTTCCATAAAGTCACATAGTCTCATCCAGGTGTGTCTCCTTAGTGATAGACCTGAACCAGCAGCTCATGAGGAACCTTCCGTCATACAGGAGATTAGCCTCATCAAGGAACTGGTAATAGAAGACAGAGTGGCCAGCTTGGGAGAAAGTTTTTTAAAATCCTCTGCAGGCATGGTCGCAGAGAGAGAGAGAGAGAGACAGAGTCTGAGAACTCTTTGATCAGATCTCTCCAAAGTCGGGTAAAGTGAACCAGATAGTTCAATGACGAGCTTTTCTAATCTGTCCAGTGCTCTAGACTCCTTGTTTGGTGGATGGACATTAGCAGACTTCTCTACTGTTCTTTCCTAGTGACTGCTGCCACCACGATGGCATCAACTACGGGACCCTTGCTCCAATGTTTCTTGTCAGCTGGTGGTACCATAAACCTAATGGGGTGCTTTGGGATTGGCTTGATGGTATCTGGTTCCTTCCAAACCTGGAGGGATACCAGGTCAACAAGGTCACCCGGTGGGGGGGGGGGGTCACCCAGGACATTGACAGGTTCACTCCGAAAGCCTTCAAGAATGCTGAATCCTCAGATGAATGAGGCTGAACAGACCACTCACCTTTCTGCTTCAGGATTTCTAGAATGTCTCTGAAGTAGAAGTCATCAGGTGGGGATCCTTCTCCTTCATCAAAGTCAGTGTCTTCGGTTAATGACTCCAATGGGGAGTCGATGTGCCTCCTTTTGCATGTCTTCTTCTGGGGGTCTTCCTCCATGGGGTACCCGGGAGATGTATCAGAAGAAAGGTCTCCTTCCTGGGTCGGAAGATCTTACCAAGACTGCTTGGGGCAGAAAGACTTGGGAAAGAATGAGTTGGATCAAGACCACGACCCAACAGAGGTATAGGGGTAGGCTGCAAGACATGAGAGGACAGCTCTCCACTAAGAGACAATACCCTTTCCACTACTTGGAAAGATGGTGGGGCCCGGAGAAGTCCCGCCCATTTTATTTTTATATTATTTTTATTTTACATTTGTTGACCAGGCTAGTTCAACTGGACACATGTCCATTTTCAGTGAAGGCCTGGGGAGAAAAGGTCCAACACTCTTGGGAGTCCTGAGCCCTGCAACTCTGAAACCAATTTCCTTCAGAGTTGAAGCAACAAATGGAAGACCATCAGAACTCACTCCAGATACGCAGCCTCCAGAGGGAATCGGACTTGAGCTATCAGAGACTGAAGCACCTAGGTGAAGAGATGGCTCCAACAAAGATGAAGCCAACCCCATTCTCCTGGACCTTGCCCAGATGTCTCAGCTCAAAAATCCACTCTGTTCGAAGGAAGCAGGGGCACCATCGGCGACAAGGAAGGTGGTTTCATCTGTGCCTACGCCGACACTCTCTGGAGTCCTGAGCCCTGCAACTCTGAAACCAATGGACAGATCAGAAAAGGAGTTCTGATAGTGTGGGCCGGGAAGCTCGCAGATCCGATAGGGGACGGAGCTGACAATATCCCCATCTGAATTTGGGCCTTGAGGAACTTCCTCATCATTCTGTCCATGTCTGCCTTGGACCAACTTCTAGAGGACCCAGAGGAAGCTGACTGAGGGGTCTGGAATGTTGAGGCTTAGATGACATGGACTGTCCTGGCTGACTTGGGGGCTTTCTTCTGGCCCTCTGATCCATATCCGCTATGATCCAGTGCTGGAGCTGAAGAGACAGGAGAGGATATAGTGATGACCTAAGTTGGATCCGGGGATGCCTGTGGATCCAGTAAGGTCAAACACTTCCTCGGATCCGAGGGAGTTGGATCTGAAGATTTCTTAAGACTTCATCTTAGGCTCCAAAGGGTCCTTCGGGGAGGCAGCAAGAGACCTCTTAGGCTTCTTGGAGGATGAGGTTGAAGCCATGGAGGGGGACTGAGCCTCAGAAGCTGACCCCTCAAAATCAACTTACTGTGCCTACTCACCAGCACATGCAGATTAAAGGAAGAGCATACATCAAAACAGGCATTAAGATGTTCCATGCCCAAACAGTAGCACTCCTTGTGGGCATTGTGATTCGGGATCTTGTGCCCACAAGAAGTGCATCTCTTGAAACCAGGAGAAGTCTTTTCTGACATAATGGATATAGGAACAACAGTGGCCAATGCCCACCAAAAAGAAGTAGCCAAAACCCTGCTGTAAAACATAAAGGGAGTCAAACGGAGGGAGCAATAAACTACAGCTACCAAACAAAAAACTTTTTTTTGCTGTATGGAAAGACTATAAGGCAGAAAGTATAGTTAAGGTAAACATAGATGCACACACACTCACAACAACTGCAAACTACTAAGAGGAGAATAAGCACACAACAGAAAGGGAAGAAACTCTATAAAGACCTAACCTATTGCTCTCAACTTCAAAACTATCAACTTAGACACACTAACTAGTAGTAACGAGGGAGGAACAGCACACTAGCTAACAGCAAAGATCTTAGAAAGGATACAATCGCTCGAGAGACTGGCTCTTCCGTCTGTCTTCTGAACATGGCAAATGAGATCTGAGGTGCTTGGATGGGTGTAGTGCTTTACGGGTAGAGGCAGAAGCTTGACAGTTGGATCCAAGTCTGGGAGATGTGACCAAGCAGGATCATAGACCTTACCATGAGGAGGAATGAAGTGGACAACATCAGATCTAATGTTTCATCAACATTCTCATAAAAAGAAGACTACAAAAACAACCTACCAGACCAGATTCTGAGGGGAAAAGACTGTGGAAGCCTCAAGCATGCAAAAACAGCCATGCACCATGAAGGTTAAGGAGCTGAAAAAGCATTTCACACTTCAGGGTGAGAGAACTGACAGTGAAGGAACAGGCATGCAAGAACAAATAGACTACAAACCTTTTAGTGCCAACAAAAATTTTTTAGATATATACAAATTTCAAAATCAACTTGGGCTATCAATTACACTAAATGCACTAATACCTCACGTTCATCCAAATTCTCTTGTCAAAGTCAACAATCTGTACTACTACTATTCTTAAGTCCCGAAGGTGGTGAACCATGCTCCTCCATGTCCAGAAAGGACTACACAGGCAAACCTACTTCAAAAAACTAAACTTCAAAGTCCTGAATATAAAACACTGAAAACAGAAACTACCAAATAAGCCTGAATCTGAACTACAGTAGAGATTACTTTTTGCTTTTGGGGGATGGACTCTCCCTGCACCTCCAGATAGGACTCCACAGGCACTTCTGATTTGTAAGCTTGAACTTCAAAATGCTGAAAAACTCCTTACCAAGATGGAAAGTGAATTATACACACAAATTATTTTATGCTTGGACTGGAGTGAGATGGGGAGTTCCATGCAGAAGCATGTCAATCCAACAAATGCAATTTCAGTGAATGCAAAGAAACCGAAGCCAGTTTGCTAAAACCGCCTTTGACAAAAGTGGAAATAGACTTTTTCTCTACTTTTGTGCAACCTCAGAGTTAGTACATATAATTCGTGTGTGTGTGTGTGTATGTGTGTGAGTGTGTGAGTGTGAGAGTGTGTGTGAGAGTGTGTGAGAGTGTGTGTGAGAGTGTGTGAGAGTGTGTGTGAGAGTGTGTGTGAGAGTGTGTGTGTGTGAGAGTGTGTGTGTGTGTGTGTGTGTGTGTGTGTGTGTGTGTGTGTGTGTGTGTGTGTGTGTATGTGTGCGTGGTCGGTTTCAGTTTATTTGCATTCATCAAAACCACTTTCGATGGATCAACATGAATTTGTTCCATGCTACCCTCTCTCATCGCTAACCTATTTTAAATAAGAAGTCATGCAACAGTTAGTAAAAAAAATTCAACACTTGGTTATTTAGAAAACAAGTGTTCTCCTTCCTCTAATACAATACATTTTGGAGTTAGATTAAACAATTAGTGGAAAAGGTTTGTGAGGGCTACATAATCACTGCTCCAGGTCACGGCCAAGCTTATTCGGGGTTTTTTATCTGCATCTTTTTTTCGGTTACAGGACTCTGAAGCTCAATTTTTTGAAGTACAACATACACAAACAGACTTGCCTTAATCTACCTCTCAGAAGCATCTGGTGCCTACTGTGAGCTCAGCCTCTACTTAAGTGCATCCCATGCCGCCACAAGGATTAGTCCTAGCATGAGTAATTAATCCTTATTTGTGCTCAGGGTTTCCCCTCAGTCACCCAAATTCACCTCTGCCCTCAGTTTATCCCCAATGTAAATCAGCCCCACTCCTGGCCTCCACCTCTTCTTGCAAGACATCTGATTATATTCCTGTAGCAGATCCCCCCACTTTTCAAAAGGTGTACAGGTATTCAGCTGCCATACATGGCAAAGCAGCATATAATTACCACCACTACTGCACCCCACAGGGATCTATCCACATTCCCACTCTCAGCTTCCAAATGCAAGAGAGCCATTATCCCTAATCTGCTCTCCCTCAAAGACTTTCAATCACAAACTGGACTTCAGCCCAAACAAAAGCAACGAACTATACCCATGCATTAAGACAACCCAGTTATCTGATAAGCATCCTACCCACCCCTTAAAAGGCAATCGTCATCCCCAGCCATCCTCCATAAAAGAAAAAAAATAGCTACCCCATCCATGCTCACCAGATGTGTGTGAATTGTCCTCAAAACTTGAGTTTTCTTCTGCGATGGTATCTTTCTTCATGTTCGTCAGCGCGACTTGAGAACGATACGTCAGCTTGGTTCCAAGGTCTTTGTTCAACTAAACAAAGAAAAGAAACAATCCCACCTCTACCAAACACAGTGCTACAATCTTTGATATCATGATGTTCAATCTTTGTAAGCAGCACTGCTTGGTAGTTCTGGAAGTATCACTATTGAGCAAAAAATAAAATACATATTATCTGAAAAAAATTTTCAGATTTCCTCTGCATTACGCTTACTTGCCCTGAATGCATTCCCGTGACCAATATTTAGTCAATGTCCTTTTCCATAATCTCTGCAGCCTACTTACTAATCTTGTGGAAGTAAACAAAGTACAGGAGAGATGGCTAACAACATAAACTCTTAATGAGCCCTCATTCTTCAGAGCTGGGTTCAAACCCTCCGTCTCCAAATACATACCAAGTATCTCAGAGCAAGTCATTTAACCAGGTAAAAGACCAAAAACCACCTCCAAAATAGACACTTGTGCTTCATATGTCATACACAGCTTAAAAATAAACATTCAACCAGAAAAATGCACTGCTTATATAGTTCTGCATCCTAACGTAATTATATTAACAAATATTAAGAAATTGCAAATGTGGTGCAGAACATTTTAGATTTTCATATTTTGTGTTCTACCCTTATGCAACTAAGCAAAGAGTACCAATGGGATAACTTAAAAGCCATCTGTGAACACAAAGAAACAGATAATACTCCCATTAATACTTGTTATTTGTAAATGCCCCAAAAAACAGAACTTGTAAAAACTTCCTATGGATACAAACATAGGCAATGTTCCAAAGCATTACTACAACTTAGAAACACTAAGTAATGTAGAAAAAGCCATACTCCATTTACCTTATAAACAGCATCTGCATTCCAACTTGAAACACTGTCACTGAGTGCACAATTCAATGGTGTGTAAAATTTATGACCATAAGGAGATGCATCCAGTTCATTTGCTGTCTTACTGAGCACTTCAGTTAGTCCTCACACAGCTGCCTCTTCTACACTGTGGATCTACTCTTTCTTTCTCTGTGCAAAGTAACGCTGAATTCTTACTACTTGCAATGCCACAGTACCCTTTTTTTTAATCCCAGCTTAACATGTTCCCTTTTCAAGCTGGTTAGACCCAACAGTGAATGAAAGGCCACTTGTTTAAATGCTCTTTCGTTTCAACTCCACCCTACTAAATTACTCCAGCAATCTGCTGTTTCAAAATCATAATTCCCCTTTTCCATTCCAATATACATAAACCCATCTCTAAGCCACTGGTCATTATCTCAGTTTCTCCCTGCCTTTTACAGTTTTCACAAATGGACAGCATGCTTTCTTTTCGTTTAACTTCACTTCATCCGTATGACTTACAAAACTCTAAATGCCCTTTATAATGATAAGACCACCTCAATAACTGGGATCCATTTTTTGTGCTAGGCATTTCAGCATATGAATGGCCTCTAACGCAGTCTTTCCAAATGTACAGCAGGATTCAGCAAAGAGATGAATATTGCCACCCAACTCTTTCCCTCAAATATGTAAACCATCAGCGCACTATAACTCAATGAAATGAAAACTACGAGTGCCATGGGGACCCCCCTTGCTACAAAACATCAAGACAGCAAACCTTAAGATAGGTGATTTAAACCTAAAACAAGCCAAGTTCTATCTAAAATACAGCATCTATTTTCTCTGTTATTAGTTTACAAGTGAAACTCTTAACTGCACTTCAGGTCTAATGAATTCAACAAAAAGCAATTTAGTAAGTTAGACTTCAAACTATCCAGATTCCAGATAATTTTTCTCATCCATTCTGCAGAGTATCACCCCATGGAGACTATAATGCAGTCACTGCCTCTAAAAGTGCATAACGTTGCATATTTTCACATTAAATGCGAAACACCACTGATCTGCTCACAGTATCAGCTGCCACAGGTCTTGCTGGAAAGCAGTCGCCAACTATTCTCCTCAGTACCACCCCATTAAGGCTACAATGTTTTCTGTTATGCCTCTAAAGTGTATAACTTTGTTTGTTTTCACACTAAATCCCAGATGCCACACATCTGCCCAAAGTGCCAGTTGTCATAGGTCCTTCTGGAGTGCAGTCTCACTACCCAATTCAATCATAGGCACATAGGTAGATCCTACGCTCTAAACTGTGTGCAATATCCTGCATGAAAGTATTACACATGACTGGTGCCAGCACTGAGCCCTGCAGTATTCCACTGCTTAGTGACTTTTCCTGACATATTTAAAAGACTGCTTCCAGTAAGCTAGTACCCAGTTAAATTTACTATGCTGGGACCTACCCAATTTCCTTTAATATTTCTACAGAGCTGTAACACCACATCCCCAGGATTCCCATTACCATCTCAGTCATGATCCAGTCAAAGAAATGAATCAGGCTGGATTGACAAGATCTCTGCTGAATGATGCTATGCTGTTTACCACTGGTCATGAATATTAGCATTTATTCTGTCTAAGAATACCAGCATTCAGCCTCCCAATCAGTATCTTTTCCACACCTATCTCATTCTTATACCAATCTTTATGAAAAGGACCCACAGTCACCATTCTCTAGTCTTCCTGCATCATACTGGGTACTAAGGAGAAACAACAAGTCTGCCAGTAGGTCACATAAACCCACACACTCAATATTAAGGTAGGTAAATCTTCTGGACCATTTGCCTTATACTTACATGAAGAATTATCTCTCTCTTCTTAACTACTTCCTTAGTCAATCATTTATGTACCTGTTTGTCCCCATCTGTACCCACTCCCCAACAAAAGCTGCCACTCTAATCCATCTACCTTGGGTAAATACTGAGGTGACGATTTCATTTTGAATGATATGCATTTTCAACTTCCTTTACTTCTCTTCAAACAAAGTGACATTTCCTGCAATGATTCGTATGCTCTTCAATGCATTTGAAAGCATTTCCTTTTTACTCACATGTCTTCAAAGCCTCTGGCACTATTATGGCCAGCTGCATGAGCTCTGGTGTTTATATATATATATATATATATATATATATATATATATATATACACACACACACACACACACACACACACACACACACACACACACACACACACACACACACAGGTATCCACAAAAGTATTTATTTATTTTTTACATCTTGTCTCGTTTCTGTAGGATTTCGTCTTTTTCACTAATATGCCCTACCTCACTCTTTACCCAGAGTTGTTTCCATACCACTTTTAGCATAACATGAATTGTTCAGCACAAAATGCCGTCAAAACTGTTCCTAAATTATTCCATAAAATCCACACAGATGAGATAATTACCTGTAAAATAAAACAGCATACTACTCACTGCATGTTAAACATACACCAGGCTATAAGACATTTACAGGCGATATCAGGACAAACAGGTCAACTCAAAGTGTTGAACTATGAAGATAGTAAAGCCAGTTTAATTCTGTAATTGCCCACTTGCACATATGCAGCCCCAAACAAGTGTGGCTTCCACTGAATGAAGACACATTTTTTTAATCAATAAATTAAGTCAAACTTTCAATTTAATGCATCTGATTAGTAGAACTACTCACATTTTAGAACTCTGAACAAACAGAAATATAGTTAGCAAATTAAAACCCTATGTGGCAATATACACTGTCAAGAAGTTAGAAAAGAGATTCTCTGACTAATTCCAATGTCACTGATGGTCCGCATTTGGGTCAACACCTGTCATCTCATCTCAGCTAGTAACAGTGTCTGGAAAAAAGCAGACAGCCACAAAAAAGTGACTTTATTCATGCCTGCATATCTTCACTGATAAGCTTCTTTTATATAACAAAAGTTCAATTAATATTTACTGTGTTTATTATAATGTATAAAATCCAGTTTTAAGACTTAAAATCTAATGAACACAAATCACTGTAAAGATCTGCTTGTGCTGAACACTTTCCCTGTGTACATTTCTTTTGTACCCCTTCTATTTCTAGAGCCATGAACATTTGTTTGAATTGTGGAGACATAACTTGATTTTATGTAAAAACTTAGATGAAATAACTAGAAGTTAAAGTACATCCTCCAGAGCTCCAGTGGAGTGAATGAGTTATATTAGAAGCTGTGTGTTGAGGTGAAGCCAGCTGCCATGCAAACTATGTGGTTGCTAGTGTTGGTAGGGTAATTGACTTCTCTGGCTTACACTGGGACAGTTTTCCGAACTACTAGGGACCTGACAGTCAGCAACTATATCCTGCTCGGCCACAATGGAAAGACAAAGACAGGCTTTCTTTTTTTCTTACCAAGGAGTGGAATCAGAGGGAATGGACAGAAGACGTAAAGGAATTACCCCTACAATGGTATTATTGGAGACGCTGCATTTACCACCAACTAATCCTTCCATACTGAACTCAGGAAACAAAGGATTAGGACTGCATTTTCCTATGTTGCAAAGAGGTTGCTCACTAAGTATTCTACTCCTGGAATACTTTGATCAGAAAACACTCCCAAATTCTCAGCTCCAGGAGGGGTCTTTAGATGCATATCAAAGAGTCCACTGCCAGGTTCACTTCTCCCAGGATGTGAATATCTGTAAAACCGATGCATCTGCTTCTAGCTTACTGCAACAAATGTGCTGTATCCTTGCACAGAATACAAGACAGCACAAATTGCCATGCTCAGTTACACAGCACATCAAACTCTGTTGATAAGACCACAACAAAAAAAGGTTCTGCGCATGGCTCCTCCTCCACAGCTGTGAAGGCAAACAGTACTACCCCATGCTCTAGCTGCTTCAGCTGCAGATCTCTTTTACTTTGGGTATTTTTAGCTGAACAACAAAGGAGTCAAGGCAGACTTCCACAACACCAGCAAAGCATCCATAATCAGAATCAACAACAGATTCTGCTGGAAGAAAGGATGACTTGCAATGAGGCTAGTGAGGCTAACTCAGCACTCCACATCCTGGTGACTATCAGTAAGCAATGACTCTCCAGCCACTGATATATATCACTGTCCAATGCAATATCCAGATCGACAAATATGAGAATGGCTCCATGAAAATCCTGGCCTCCATCAAGCCATCGGGAAACAGCCTCATTCAAGCTGCCAAAAACATGGCTTTCCAAAGCCCTACACTCAAGGCAGGAACAAGTGATATAGTATGTTTGAATACTGATCCCAAAGAAGGTGGGGCAGAGTTTGTCTCTCAGACAGACACACACACACACACACACACACACACACACACACACACACACACACTGCTTCTATCCTTCGGAGGAGAGATGGAGACACAGAGGGGTGGCTTGTGAGTAGATGTCAGGCTTACCAAGCAACAGATGGGTGGTAGCTTTTACACTATGAGGAATCAAGCACTAACAAGGGAGAAGGACTAAGGACCACTGTGGTGGCATGGTTCATTCATACACACCCTTTCAGCCAGCGAGGGTAGATCATTCAAAATGTTCTCATTTTCCAGAATGCTGTACAGAGAAAAAGAGACAGATACGGACAGAGAAAGAGAGAGAGCACCTTCATGGCTGCCTGAGTAACAACCCCTCTGCTCCAAATGGAACTCTGGAGTGGACAAATGAGTGGCCACTATAAAATCATGGGGGGGCATGACGGTAAAAATAACATACAGAGAAAAAAATAATTAAACCTATACTTTTAAAAAGAAAAAGCTTGCCAGCTTAGCAAATGATACACACCACTTATTTGCACATGCAAAACAAAAGACACAAATCACAACATAGTTATAACTAAATATATGTGTGTATGTGTCTATATATATATATATATATATATATATATATATATATATATATATATATATATATATATATATGTATATATATATATATATATATATATAAAAACTCATTCATCTGTCTTGAGTCCTATTAAAACATTTCAAACAACTGTAATTAAACAAATGATTTACTGTTTTCCTATTACTTTGACCATTTTAGAAACAAAATAATAACATTTTGAAACAAACAAACAAAAGTCAAGAATTAGAACTATGGACTGCTATTAGTATAAATACATCTGCAAACATGTTCACCCGTTTAAGCACTCCTACAGCATCCAACGGATAACCATAACAAAAGTAATTACTCTGGTACTGACACCTGTAGTACTCTGGTGAACATCTGAAGAGTCTGAAATAACAATGCTACTGTGTACCTGATGATTAAATACCAAACTCAGTCACTATGGTCAGCAGTGTAGACAAACTATTAAAAATCAGAGTTGTCTTCATTTTTAATGCTAGATGTTACAGTGGGCATCTTACAAGCATCTAGAAACTGTCATGTAAGGACTAAAGCATTTTAAGTGCTAAAAAGCAGAACCCTTAATGTGCTTAACAATGCTTACATTAAAATTATTAATATCATCATGGTAATCTGAAATGATTACATACCAAGCTCATTGACATTGCTCACACAGAGATAAACTAGTTGAATTAGAGAGATCTTCAGTCTCATAAATAGGTGTTACGCTGGATACCTTTAAGCATTTGGAATCTCTCGTGTAAGGATGGAAAAAACTGTACGTGTTAAAATCACAGTCCTTGACACTGTGCTTAAATAATGCTGTCTTCAAAAAAAAAAATCATCACTATAATAAAACAGCTTGGAAGTTCCTATTCCGTAGAATAAAAGAATGTTGGCTAAATTCAAACAATTATCTTCACCATTTAAACCACCAGGCTAAAATACATAAACGCATTAACTAAGAAGAGCAGTGGTCTACAATATTTACTACAGATATCAACTAATGTCTCACAATTACCAACCAAAACATCACTGGCCACTAATAAAAAGGAGCTATACTTGCTATCCTTATTTACTATTTTGACATACATTACAAATACTTTCAAAAGAAATATGTTTAAATAATTAATTTAATTAATCACAATGCATTTTAAACAAGTACAAAAACATGGACTTAACGTAATATGCACACCACCTTTCTAGGCAACCTAGATATTTAAATGATTTATAAGTGAAAGAAAATTATAGAAAACTAAAGATGCAAACAGCAATCTCAGAACAAAAACATATACTAGTAAAAAGTAAAACCATTACCACACTTTGTGCACTGAGACAAACATGTTTTACTGCCTTCTCGTGGTCTGTGCTTACTACAAAAACAGCAAGACTCTGCTGCAAATCACCCAAGTATTGCTTTCCAGACTGCTCAAATGTATGTTAACAGACACATTTTTTACACATATAATCTTTTTTTTCACCTCCAAACTGAATTTTTTCTTACATAACATTTCTGTACCAAATGTTTTGCAGTTTTATACTTAATGGGCTCCTTATGGCCTTGAGGATTTTCTAGTCTGTTAAAGTGATTTGTTCATATTACCTGCAACATTACGACATTTAGGAAGTTAACTGTGGCAGTGTACAAGTACTACATTTATTCCTTTTTTATTTGATTAATTTTTAACAAAAAAAAAAAGCTTTGTAAGCTTTTCTATTAAACCGCACCCCAAAATAAATTTAGTGTATCCGAAGCAATGTCAACTTAGGGTAAGCGTAAGAAGAGTCCATGGACTTTAACTCATTCCCTCCAGTACAGCTCTTCTGAGTGTGTACCTTTAACTCCCAGTGGGTGTGGCTTCAGGCTTTAAAAAAATGAAGTTATCACCTTACAGTTCTAACAAATACTAATTGACAGAGGTCATATATCAATACAGTTGTGTTTGCCATCATGTATGCTTTAAGATAAAATATTCTGATACCTTGTATGTAGCATGGTTTTGGAAATATTAATGCAAATATGAACAGGCAATACTTGAGGCCTAGAGGCGCAGCAGGAGGTAACTGCAGAAATGCCTGGAGATGTCACTCAGCTGTAATGAGTTCATGGACATTATCTCTGCACATGCCAAGAGATGTGACCATTAAGATCTAGGGATGCTCCTTATGCTAACCCTATGTTGATGCCACTATGGTGAAAGTTTATTAATTACCCTTGGTAGAATAATACTGGGGAAAGTGGCACCAATAAAAATGTATTGGAAGAAAAGAAGGAGCAGAAAATGTTCACAGATAGGCTGAAAATGCTGTTCAGCGCTTCCTGCAATGCACACCATGGTGGCAAGGTAAATTTTAGTTTATTAACAAATCACTTTAAACTTCCTATCTGTGCAATGTCTAAGGAAAAACAGATTTCAGGAGAAACACCCTGTCTGGAGGAAAAGAACATACTGAATTTGCAGCTATCCACAGGAAGGGCTCAAGAAATGTCTTTTTTTTTTTTTTTTAAGGCACTCAAATTTTTGCAGGTAAATGGAGATTCCCAGTTTGGTCAAGCATGAGATGTTTGGGTCTAAATCCATCTGGAAGTGCTGGCAGAAATGGGCCTGTATCAAGCAAATGTCTGTGTAGGATCAATGAGCACCTCATGTAGCATGAGATGGGCAAACATGGGTATCGAAACGATCTGAACTCCCTGAGAGCAGTGTAGTGTCCAAAATGCTATAAAGTCAACTGAAAATATCAGTGGCCTGCTAGAACCATGTAAAATTTCATGTGTCCTGGGTCTAAGGAAGTAGGCAGCTTTCATGTCCAAGATGATCACTATAGCCTGGGGAATTAACAATGAGTTTTAAAGAGTGCTTGGAGGGTTATCATCTTGATTCTTTTTAACCTCAGAAATTTGTGGAAGTTAGCAGGATTTAGAGCTACTCTCTGAAGTCTAGCTTTAGTGGTACCATAGATAACCTTCAACAGAACCCTGCGTCTACTTCTTCTAGGGGAACATTTTCTATTACTGAGCAGGCTAAAAAGTTGTTCTACTACTGGCGTCACTAAAGTCATCTATTCTGTAGACACCTACAATGCAACCAACAGAAGGGAAGGGGATGAATGTCTTGTTTAAGGGAAGAGCTTGGTGTGTACCTGTCTTCAAGGGGGATGTGGCTCTAGGGATAGCATCACTCACAAAAAAGGAGTAACAAGCCCTTATTGCATCCCAACACATGCTCATATTTTGCACAAGAGAATGAAAGGTGCATAACAAAAATCCTCTTGGATGCCTAGATGATGACTGTTTTGCAGCAATCTGCCAGATGTAAGGCAGGCATAGGGGGCCATAATATATCATAAAACACCATAAAAATAATAATCTTCCTCCTACAAAATTAGGCTGAGGAGGGAAGATTGGGGGTGCCATGTAGTCACAATCGGGGGGGGGGGGCGAAATCTTAGGTGGGAGGGAGTCCCTCACCCATCTGCCTTAGCATCTAGCTCATCTCTAGCTGCCCTTTGAGGGCTTTCTTTTGCTTAAACTATCTGCTTTTGTCTGGTTACTACATATGGACCACCGTTAGGCAGGGAAAAGTTATGTACTTACCATAACAATAGATCACTGTCATCTCTCTCTGTCTGGTGCAACCTGTGGGTTACTGGATTTGACACAGAACTGAGACCGGCTATATTCTAAAGATTTCAGCTCATGGAGCTCCTCCTCCTCTACTCATAATGCCCCCTCAACAAAGATTACCTCAGACTGAGTTTGTCCCTCCCGCCCAGACTAACATCACTCAATCCCACACAGGGCAATACTAAGGGCCCCAACAGAGGAGGAAAATCAATCTTCCCAACTTGGTTGTTCCATGATCAGGAAACCAACCACAACAGCAAGACAAGAGGAAGGGAAAGTTCAGCTAGACAGAAAGAGACATGGATCTATTATGATAATTACATAACTTTTACATCCAATGTGGTCTTTTCCATCTAGATTCAAACTGTGGTACAGAGTCCCCAGCCACATAAAACCCTAGATTTATTGCTAAATAATGTGAAACCAAAAGAAGCTCTGGACCTCGACTAAATGTCTAATTTGTAGTGGGACACAAAGTCTGAGGAGCCACCCAAGTAGCAGCTGCACAATCACCATCCAAACAGCTATGGAGAAACAGGCTGTAAAAGTTGCCATAGCCCTAGTAGAATAACCTTTCAGTTTGTGATGCAAGGGCTTTCCTTTCAAACTATACCCAAAAGAAATACAATCAGACAGCCATTTGGAGAGAGCACCCTTAGACAATGGCGTGCCCAATCGGGTTTTTGAAAAGGAAACAAGTGATTTTCTGAAATATGTAGTTCTGTCCAAATAAAACCTTAACTGTCTATGAACATCAACACAGTGCAATAAATATTCCTCTCTGTTGGAAAATTCAGGAAAGAACACTGTTCTCTTTAGCCATCTTTGGGACAAAGGCAGGATCCGTGTGGAGGGATACCCTATCTTTATGAAAAAACAAATACAGATGTACTAAAGAGAGGGGCCTGCAGTTCTGACACCCGCATGGTGGAAATAACAGCCATTGAGAATAAAGTCTTCCAGGACAATAACATCAAGTCAGATGTAGCAGGAGGCTCAAATGGAGGTGCAGCCAGCACCTGAGGCATGAAAGGCAAATCCCCATGGTGGGACAGGGTCCCAAGCCTAGAAAATGCAACCAAATACCATCCTTGAGAAAAGCCTTCGAAAGAGCAGCCAATAGCATATTATCCCTACCAGAGTAAAAACTGAAAATAGCTACCAACTGCACCTTAATAGTAGAATAACTGAGTAAGTCCAAAAGCCCTCCAAAGTGGCTTGAAAAGGGAACCAAACCACTTATTAGCATACAACCTAAGTGCATACATTTTCTGACAAGAGGACAAAATATGGTTCTGCAGATTAACCCTGGATCGAGGGCGGTACCCCCTTGGGGTTACTCACCTTCCAAAGGTGAAACTTTCAGTAGGAGCTTCATGAAAAGGCAGATATGCTTTCCTAAAAGAGACATTTTCCTCCCTTCTGGTTCCAAGAGAAGGTCTGTTGACGGGTAGCAAAACATACTCCCAAACAGCAGACAGTCTTTCCATCCTGCTCACTCCTGGTCAAATTATCCTTAATCTTAAGTCCCAAAAGTGAAGAGCCATTAAAGGATACCTTGAAGCAATCTGCAAAATTACACAGCCTCACCCATGCATGGCAGTGCTAGTGGTTTGTGAAATGCCAGCAGCTGCGTTAGAATGCAGATGCATGAACACATTCGGAATAAACCGTAAGGTGACAACTGAGTCTCCAAAGTTTTCTGAAACTCCAGGAAGTCTACTGAGTCTTATCTACTCCTGGCACTTCTGACAATGTTATGCTGCACTCTGATCTAGTGAGCGAGATAGTTTAATACCCTCAGTGAAAACATGACCAAAGGCAGGAGTACTTCCCCTAACTGATCCAATGCCTGATACTCCCTATTAGAGGGATAACCTGAGGAACTCTTCCAATATGTCCTTCTTACTGGCCACCTTCACTAAAACTGCATCAATAGCCAGACCCTTACTCCAGTGCTAACGATCCTTGTGAAGGTTGAGAATGTTGTCTGTTTTTTTAGGAATCCATTCTATTGTATCAGGCTTCTTCCGTGCCCTCGTAGACAATAGGTCAATAATGGCTTCTGAAGGGGGGAACCACCCAGGACATGGATGGGCCCACCCAAAGGTCGCCAAAAATACCAACTCCAACTCCTCCGGAGACAGAGCTTCGGCAGTCCAACCTCCATGCTGATGAAGCAGCTCCAAAAAATCACCAAAGGAGGAGTCACTGCAGGGATATTTAAGGGATTCCTCCCCTTCAAAGAGGTCAGTATCCTCAGTTAAGGATTCTTAGGAGACTCCATGTGCTTCTTGTTGCCAGAGACTTTACATTTGGAGAAATCGGGGGAGGGGGGGGCAGGTGGATTTGACAGTAGGGCAGACCGCAGTCCATCTGGCATGGGCTGTCCCAGAGCAGACTGAAAATGTCGAAGATGGAGGAATACTGGTTGTAGATAACCATTCCTCCTGATGGAACAACATCCCCTCTATGACATCAAAGGCAGAAACTGAATCTGGCCACCCACATCTTGCAGACTTATGATCAGAAGATCCCAAGGACACTGGACTCTGGATCCGCTCCAACCTGCCAAGATGCTGAGACTGGAGCTGAATTCTCAAAAGCACAGGCAACAAGTTTGTAGGATGATCCTGAAACCAAACTGTCGAACTCGACCTGGAAACCCCTGTCTCGACCTGTCAGCTCTGAAACTGCTGGAGTTAAGGAAACCAAGGTAGGGGTAGGAACCGAAATCAGCCCAGCTGTCAGATCTGACCCTAGAAGAAGAAAGGCAAGTAGTTCCTATGACACTGGACTCACTGGGCTCAAGTAAGGAAACCAACACGAATGGGCCAAAGCCTCAGGTTGAGTACCCAAAGCCCGAAGGATCAGACCTAGCTACATCTGAGCCTGTAAAAAGGACTGCACCAGGTGTCCCAAGTCAGTGGGTCTTAAATTCCCAGATGAATGGGCTAAGCCAACAAAACCACCAATAGAAGGTTGGAGGCTTGCCTGCTGGATTACGGCTCCAACGACTGGATTCAAACCAGAGAAGCTCGGATTCAGGGAGCAGAAAAAAATGACTCCATTAACCAACAGAGTGCCAATGTCCTCCCAGACAGCACAGTGCAATTTGAGGTGAGATGCTCCAAGACAATATACACACTTGTCATGGGCATCTTGAGAGGGGAGCTTGTGACCACAAGCTGCACAGTTCTTGAAACACTTCTCAATATTGTTAAGCCAAAAGAAACCTAACACATAAGACACAGCAAACAAACACTAAAAACACCCTAATCACACTAGGTGGGAAAAGCCTAAGACACCTAACCCTAACAACCTAAACTACCTACAAGAAATCCTATACAGACAACTTAAAAAAATACAAAAACTAGAGTAGAGGACAAGAGAATAAAACCACACTACACTCAAAAAGTTTGCAAAAAAGATACACTCCCACACAGCTAACAACCAAGTTGTTGTTCAGGAATGGCAGCAAACATTTGAGATAATTTTACTGAGCAGGGGAGTATGGGTAGAAGATGCAGAGCTCAGTGGGATGAAGTCTTCAGAATATGGCCAGTCTCTGACCTGAATCATATCCAATAACCCACAGGATGAATCCAGACAGAAAAGATAACACAGGATCTTTTATTATACTTTGTATAGGACAAAATAACTGTTCCACTGTTTGTATGGTCTTCCCCTTAAAACTGCTTTTATGGACAAAGAGCCATTAACTGGCACCAGTGATGTATTTTCAAAGGCATCCTCAAACGCCTGAAACACCTGAAGGAAGGAGCTGGGTTTGGATTCGTAAGTGTACATCCACTACATGTACTTTTAGTGGGAGTCTTGATGTGTCTTCTGAACTCACTAAAATTGTCTTTATTAAAGACTTTATGGGGACAAAGGCTTGCTGCTCTGTAATCTTCCTAACCAAAGCAATAGTCAAAGCATACAAGGAAGAAAGCTTTGTGTGCTTGTACTTACTGCTTCAGTTAGGAGCACACAAAGAGGAAAGCCTTTAAAAATAATAATTTCATTGGAATTAAGCTTGCTGGTTTAAAATATTGCAGGAGCCAACGGCTTCTTCAGATGTCAATGCACTTAAGAAATGGCTTTACATCAGGGATAGCAGTCAAAGGAAGTCTTGGGATTAGGGGAAGTTGGGATAGCAGAAAGTTGTATCTTGACAAAAGTACAAGAAAAGCTTCTGTGAAATGTGGCTGTAAAACAAAGAAAGGCTTGTTGGACAGCTGCTGACACAGATTCTAAGCAATATTCTTCACAAAAAGGAAATCTGGTTGGCTCTGCCAGGCAGGATTCCCTGGTACTTGATTACTTCCTGGTTTTCCTAAAACAATGCAAAACCTCCAGGGAAAGGAGTTCCTCTGCAGAATCAATGTCTTATGTTCAGGCTGCCAGCTTGAGATATTTTAGGTTTGGATGGACCAAGGAAAAAAAAAAGACTGTGAAAGATTGGGAAGAGCAGGTGACTCTCCCTTTGCTCAACTCCTCAGTAGACAAAAACAATGATGTCCGAGGCTAAAGGGGGTGAAACACAAAAATCATTATGGCAATGTCCAGCCCTGCTTCTGGATTAGTTTGGGATAAAGAGTAAGACAGAGAAAAGGTAAACTTATCATAAAAGTAGCTGCTCAAATGATCACTGATATAGCTGCCTATACAGTTTAAATCCTGCACAGGATAAAACAGACAGTGAGCTTCCAGAGATTAAGGGCACCTTCCAAGTGCCCAATCAGACTACAGTTTGAACACAGCTGATTAAAGTCACCAATATTGGCACCAAGCTGTTCACAGCTTTCTTGCCAACTGAAGGCAGGAGGCTAGAGTTCAGAAAAATGTTAATGCTTTGTAAATAAAAATCAATGTCCTCACCCAGGCAACAAAAATAAGGAGGTAGAGTGACTGGCTACTGCAGCAGTGATCTTCTGAACATCTACTGTTAAATTTACTTACATAGCTGTACTATGTTCATCATGTGAACATTGCTGCAGTGGCCTTAGCTATGTTGGTAGACCACCACAGCTTACAATGAATGGGAAGAGGAAAGATGAGGATTCAGGAGCCACTGGAGAATGGTCCTAGCAAAGCCGTTCTAGAGCTGGAGAAGGAATCTAGTTTGCAGTGCTTTGTAAACAGGCATGTACAGAGGACCAAGTTGCTGCTTTTAGAATAGTTCTAGAATCAGCCCCTTTCCAAAACGTCACTAAGTCAAGGCTCTGGTAGTGTAATTTACCCTACCTAGAATTCACTTGGTGTAGTGGGAATAACAAAGGGAAATAACATCCAACAACCATTTGAAGACAACCTGCATCAAAGCAGATTGCCCTTTTCTGACTTTCGTAAGAAGTGAAAAATAGATCAGATTTTCTGAAAATTTTAGTTCTAACAATGATTTGTCTGTGGACATCCACAGTAAGAAGAATCCTTTCTCCCTCATTTTTAGGTTCACAGGTGGTACACTACACAAAAACACTAGGAATCTGTTATTCTAGGTGAGCATCCCAATTGTGTCCCCTTGTATCTTCGGCGTTAATATTAGGAGGGGGTATGTCAGTTAGGGATTTTCTAGAGATTATAGGGAGGGTATATGTTACTTTAGACATAATTTACTGTCTGCCTCTGTCCATCAGAGACACTGGGCCAGACCCAGTGTGAATTTCCAATTTCTCATCCATTGGTCAAGGATACACCTGAATAGGGTTAGCGAGGGACTTTGCTTCATATGTACAGGGAAACTATTCCAGAGGAATAGACATCCTCTGAGACAAATCTGTCTAGCCAACATGTCGTATTTACGTCTCAAACAAAATTTAAATCTTTAGACCTAGCAGTTCTGATGCTGGTTGCTTTGCGGATGTGCAAATGTACATCAGAGATGGAGCCAATGATGCCTTTTATGCCACGCACAGATCACATCTCAGTAATCTGTATGAGAGTGAGTACAGAGATAGGGTTTTAAGGTGATCTGTATAGGACAATGTGTTTGTGCCCTGGATTCTCTTGGTAAGGAACCTCTGTGGGCATTCCAACTGCTGCATATGTCTGGTCAGGTATATGCTGAAGATGACATTATACTCCATGATGGGTCTGATGAGGGCTGAATAAAGTGGCACTATGGCTTTCCTGGACCTGGATGCCATGCCCTTACTTCTAAATTGGGCGACACAAAGATTTTCTTACTACATTGGTCATGTGTTGGTTAAATGCTAGACTACTACCAACTTATGTTCCTTGACTACCAGGTCAAATCTTAGGGGTGCCTTAAAAATGGCATATTTTACTTAGGTGGCCGGCTTCCCAAAAGGTACTATAATGCATTTCTTGGCATTTGGTTTTAAGCCATGAGTTTAGGTTCTGAAAAGAAGTCAGAGAGATGGATAACATGGTTTAAGTTAAACTCCGATACCACTTTAGGCATAAATGAAAGAACAGTTCTCAAGGAAACCTTATCTTTGTGGAAAGTAAGATAAGGCTGCCCCACCATGAGAGCCTGCAACTCATCAGAGCAATCAACAAAAACTGTCTTCCATGTTATGAACCTCAAATTCAGCCTGATGAGCTGGTTCAAAAAGAGCAGTGTTAACTTTTTCAAAACAAAGTTAAGATTCCAAGGAGGGAATGCACCGAAGAGGAGAGGGAGAGCTATGGACAAACACACTGAACTGGCCAACAAATGAACCTTGATACAGGAGTAAGCAAAACCAGAGGATAACTCACAAATACTGCAGAACCAGGGAAAAACTAGCCATAAAGGGTCCTGGTTCTTGTCTTGACATCAAGAAGATCTTTTTCATTTAGCATTATATGATTTCCTAGAAGCAGTTTTTTTCCTTCCATTCATATCAGCTGCATATCCTCAAAAAACAGATGCATAAAATGTATTATAGCTCTACCATTTAAGGCAGCTAAATGAAGTGGTTTTAAGTTGGAGGTGTACCAAACAACCCCTGTCCTGTGTGAATAGTTCCAGTCTGTGAGGATGCTTGTGGTAATTGCCCTTGACAATTTCCAAAAGAAGGGAGGCACACACTTGTCTGGGCCAGAAGGGAGTCACCACAATAGGTTTTGGAGAGTCCTTCTTAATCTTCAGAATGGCCCTACATGTCAGTGGAAATGGTGGAAAGGCATACAGGAACATTCCTATCAAAGTTAATGAAAATAAATCCATTTTCCAGGCCTGTATGCAAGGGGTCCTGGGGCAGAATTTTGCTGGACATTTGTTGTGTATGAAAGTGAAAAGCTCTACTTGAGGTGTTGCCCACAGCTAGATCAAGTGCTAGAAAACCACCTGATTCCAATGCTATTCATAAGAATCTATGCTGAGCTTACTCAGATTGTCTGCACAACATTTTGCCCTGACTGTACATAGGAAGCATGTACAGTGAGACTATGCTGAATTGCTATATCCTGAAGCTACCATGGCTAGTCTGCACACAGGGAAAGATCTGAATTCCCAACTTTAAGTACCACATCACTGTGGTGTTGTCTGTGATCACCTGCAACAGTCCAGGGGAGCACAGATGGTTGAGTGAATTGAGAACATTTAAGATCGCTAACATCTCTTTTGTATGTATGCATTTGGTCTGTCCTTTTTCTTCCAAAGACCCTGTACTTTTACCGCCACAGACACCGCACTCCAAACACAGTCTGATGCACCTGTAATAACAGTTCATAGGTGTTTATTAGGCTGACAACTACAAGGGCCTATTTAAGCCTAGCCATGTGTCCCAAATCTCTGACAAGTTCTGGTACCCTTGACAAGTGTAAGCAGGGGTTGGGAGGTGAAACATTTACAAGCAGGGGCCCGGAAGATGAACCATTTACAGGTTGCCTGTGTCCACTTGACAGACAGGTGCCAAACCAGGGATGAATTTCCTGTTCCCCATCCAGTTGTCGAAGCTGCACTTGAATTGGGTTAGGGAGGAGCTCTACTTCACATGGATGGGGAGCCTGTTCCAAAGAAGGGGTACTCTCTGGGATACATACCCGTCTCTCTGGCAGGTCCTATTTATACCACGGGCAAGGTTAAGTCTTTAGAATGGGTAATTGTGGTGCCGTTTGTTTTGCGAATATGCAAGAGGCCCATCAGAGGTGGGGGTCTGACAATGTCTTGTAAGCCAGGCATAGATCTCCCCTCAGTAGCCTGTAGGAGACAGAATACAGGGATAGAGAGCCTTTAGGTGGCCTGTATGGTACATGTTACTTACACCCTGTATTCTTTTAGTGTGGAACCTCTATGGACTATGCCTAGTTAGGTACATACATACAGTCTGTGTTGGAGCTAGAAGGGAAAATTGGAGACCTGCATTCAGATAGAACTGGTCTCTCCGTCAAACAAGTTCTCTTTTACAAATCCCAAAACTGGAATCTGGAATGTTGGGGATGTTGGTACCATACAGATTTTAGGTACCACTGAATCCTTCTCATGCGGAATCTGGTAAAAGTAATTTTGAAAATTATGGATGCCAAAAATACTAGTAACCTGAGAAACTCCCTTTCTGAAGTCTTGGGCTGAGCAGAAAAACTTGGTAATAAAAACTCAGTAATAGATCTAGATAGAGATGTATTTTTTCCTGTGGAAGGAAAGCTCTTTGAATTGAAGTGTCTAAGTGACATCCTAGGAAAACAATCCTGTGAGAAGTCAAACAAGCCTTTTGAATGTTCTCTTCAAAATTCAATCTGTGAAGATCTATATCCCAAGTAACAGATTCCTGATGCTTATAAAAAGACTACAAAGAAAAGCAAGTCATCTAATTAAGGAAAATTTGTATACGTTGTGGTCTGCAACAGGTTATTGCCTAGGACAGACACTTTGTGAATACTCTTTGAGCAGTGAATAACCCAAAGGGTAATTCAGAGAACTGAAAGTGTAATCTAGACACACAGTATATCAAGAAACATTTAGAATCTGCAGCTCTAGGAATGTGATGATGTGCATCTTCTAAATCTAGAATTACCAACAAACTTAAAAGGGGGAGGAGTTCACTGATGACAGGTCATGAAGGGTTTTGAAAGAAAAGATCTACGACTGGTCTCCAAGAAGCTTCTTTCTTTATACCAGAAAAATTATGGAACAAAAACATTCCCCAATAGGAAAAAGAGGGACAGCTTCTACCATCTGAGTCAGCAGATGCTGAATGACAGGAAGGGAATAAAGGAGTTTGATTTGGTGGATGAGGAATAAGCTCTTAAAAAGGAGGAAATTCCCCCTGCCATCTGCATCACTCATGTAACACTCTCAGAACTCATTGGTCTGAGAATATCAGCTGCGAAAGATAGAGATGGAGAGCTAGATATTCGGGAAGATTTAATGGCTTGCTGGCGAGGGGATATCCTCTGTAGACTTGGACTGTTCTTGCTTCTGGGGAAGCTCCTTTCTTTTAAAAACCCCCTTGCCACTGCTTTCTGAATGTCTGCTTATTTTGACTTTTTTTCTAAAAGGGTGCAGATATAGGTGTAAAATCTTTAATAAACTTGGAGAAAGAAGTCTGAAGGATCTGTGTAACCCCATGAAAAAGTTTCCCTCTCTCACCACACTTTTTCAAGACCTCAGCAGTAGATAGTCCAAAAACAATTCTCTAATTGAGGATTCAGAATTTCAGTTTTAATATCCTCAGGTAGACTTGTGCACATAACCATGCAAACCTTTTCATAACAGTTCCAGTAGTAGCTGCTCTTGAAGACATATCAAGTGAATCATAAGCACACTTCAAAGATTGCTTGTGCACTTGACAAACAGAAGCAATAAGAGTACCTACAGAAGTTTTTCCTCAGAAGAGGGAAAACGGAGTCTACCAGAAGTGCTCGTGTACCATTAGCTCATGACATACTTCCTTCCTGCCACTTGCTGTATTGGCAAATGCCCTAAAGTATAGTTGTGTACACTTATCATAAATGTAGATGTTCGAGTGTATTCACTGTTTTAGTCATCACATTTGGGTTACCTGCCTGCAGGTAGCCCTCAGCCGGCCTGAATACCAGAGTCTTTGGATTTGTGCGTCGGATGCTGTCGCTTCTTCCATGTCAGGTCATCAGGGGTATAAAACATGCATCTGACACCATTGCATCAGTTTTTCTTGCCCCAGATGTCAGGTATCCCCACAATAGGAAGCAATTATATGGTATAGAACACCCCCAGCAAAAAGCAATTACACATGATATAATACATGCCAAACAAGGAGGAAACGTAAAAGTCAAGAGAAGTCAGGGGGCTGGAAGGAGGGTAACCAGGACTGCAACAGTGAATAGACTCGAACATCTACATTTATGGTAAATGTAAACAAAGTACAGTTGTGTACACTTACCATAAATGTAGATGTTCGAGTGTATTCACTGTTGCAGTCATTACATTTGGGTAATCTGCTGGCAGGTTGCCCACAGTCGGCCTGAATAACAAAGTATTGGGTCCTGCGTCGGTTTTTTGTCTGTGTTTTTGTATAAAAATTTTTAGTTCCACATGGTAAACACACATCAAGTTTCCTGGGGAAAAAGTGGCAGAGTCAACTTCACATGGCACACTTTAAAATTCCTTCTTCAGTACAAATCAGTGGGTGTGGGTTATTCCATTATTCAGCAAATCCAAGTAATGTTTGCAACAGTTAGCTAGGTCTCTGGCTCATCATCTATAATGTTTATGCTTAGGATTAGGATGCATTTTAAAAACTGACCTCAGTTCTGGTGAACAGTGGATTAAAAGGCAGACAAGTGGGCTTTGATAGAGGAGTAGGCCAAACCAAAGTTGGGTAACTCACACATGTACGACAGAAAAGTAGGTAGGTCCCACTGAGGTTTGTCTTGAAATCTTTTCTTTGTAAGTTTCTTACCCTTTTAAGGGCTTTTCATTCACTATGAACTGAACTAGTGAGCTCTGACTGATAGTTCCTTTAGTACCTATGGAATAATGTAAGAAAAGTTTTCTTAATGTCCTGCAATACCTTTGCTTTTTTCCCCTGCAGAATTTTAAAAGGTTCAGCAGCAGAAGGGCTGAAAAGGAGGCCCTATCAAGAGGTGAGTCCAAAAACTTAGCCTTTACATCTTTCCGGAAGGACTTAAGACAAATCCAAGAAAACCTGCAGACAGCCGTAGCCGTAGTGGTGGCTGCAGCCCCGGAAAAAGCTTCTGTGGTATAATAGCTGCATTTAATGGAGTGTCTGGCTACTTGAGTGGCATTATTGAACATAGTCACAGCCTAAGATTTATGTTCAGAAAGCTCAAATTCAGTCAAGGACGTACTCAGGTTTCCCAAAATGGATACTACGCATTAGTCATTTGTAACTGGTAGTTTAGATCTCTAAGTGCCAGCGTAGCAGATGTATAGACTTTTTTGCCATACCTGTCCATGGCTCTGCTGTCTCTGTCAGATGGCAGCACACTGGATGCAAGCATAAGTTTGTTGGGTTTATCTGTAGAGAGTGAAAACTGAGGGATCTGCTACCTGACTGCTGTATAAGAAATGAATGTCCTCAAGCACCTTGTAAAATCTGTCTTGTTTCTTAAGATGCAGGAGGATGTGAGTCTAGGTTAGAAGGTGTGGAAAGTACAGTTATGTACACTTACCATAAATGTAGATGTTTGAGTGTATTCACTGTTGCAGTCATTACATTTGGGTAATCTGCTGGCAGGTTGCCCCCAGTCAGCCTGATTAACAAAGTCTTGGGTCCTGCGTCGGCTGCTGTCCCTTCTTCCATTACGTCAGGTCGTCAGGGGTATAAAACATGCAGCCGACGCCATTACATCAGTTTTTCTTGCCCCAGATGTCAGGTGCCCCCAAATGGGGAGCAAAATATATATAATTAAAAACACAAAAATATACCTCCAACCAAAAGCAAATATACCAAAAAGGCTTTTAAGCATAGTAAAAGAAAGTAGAGGTATAGTAAGAGAAAAACAGGGGCTGGAGGGAGGGTAACCAGGACTGCAACAGTGAATACACTCAAACATCTACATTTATGGTTAGTGTACACAACTGTACTATGCTCTTCGTGTTTCACTGTTGCAGTCATTACATTTGGGTAGATTCCCAAAGCTATGGTTGGGAGGATGGATTTATACAGCATTAGGACCAGCTATAAGGCCCTGCAAAACAGCAGTGGCAAAGCCAGCTCTGGATTTAGAGAAAATTGGTAAGTGATAATGCTTGGTGAAAGTATGAACTGAAGTCCAGGTAGCAGCTTCTAGAATATCCCTGGTAGGAACACCTCTGAGAAAGGCTGCAGAAGTAGATGCAGCCCTGGTGGAATGACATCTGATCCCCTTGGGGATAGGTTTTCCATGGTGCTTATAGCAGAAATTAATGTAATGACTTATCCATATAGAAATGGTTTGTTTTTAAATAGCCTTCCCCTCTGCCAATGCAGCAAATGCTACCAGCAGTTGTTCAGATTTTCTTCGAGATTTAGTCCTGTCCAAGTAGAATCTAAGTTGTCTGTGTGCATCCAATGAATGCAGAATCCGCTCCTCCTTGTTCTGTGGATTGGGAAAGAAAGTTGGCAAATGAATGGACTGATTAAGAGCCGCATTGGATACCACCTTAGGCATGAAAGATGGATTGGTCCTGTGTGACACCCTGTCTACATGAAAGATGATGAAAGGCTTCACTGCCATAAAGGTATGTAATTCAAATATCCTTCTAGCTGAAGTGATTGCTAAAAGGAAGGCTGTTTTCCAAGAAAGAAATTTTAAGTCTGCAGTAGCAGCTGGCTCTAAAGGAAGTAGAGTGAGTTTCTCCAATACAAAGTTAAGGTCCCAGGCAGGGGTTGGAGCTCTCCTGGGTGGTCTCAAGTTTTTGGCCCCTCTAGGGTACTGCTTGAGCAGAGGAGAGGGGAAGTTCTGTGTTGTAATGAGCTGAAATGGCTGAGGCATGGATTTTAATGGAGGAAAAGGACAGGCCCTTGTGAAGCATCTCAGTTAAGTATTGAAAAATCTGAGGGAAAATGGGTGCTGCTGTGCTCATTCCTTGAGACTGATTCCAGGCACAGAATCTTTTCCATTTGTCAGCATGAGATTTTCTAGTACTAGGTCTTCTCGCCTTCAAAATCACATCCATCACAGGTTTGCTGAGGGATGCTAAAGGGGAATTTAAGTGATTAGTCAAGCTGCAAGATTCAATGTTGGGAGCTGAGGGTGCAGGATTTGGTTCTCCTGCTGAGAAAGTAAGGAAGGTGTCTGAGGCAGGCGCCATGGAGAAATTTGTGAGACACTGAGCAGGAGTGGGTACGAGTGTTGGCGTGGCCATTCTGGAGCAATCAAAATCATTTTTGGTTTGTCCTGTTTGACTTTTAGCAGAAGTTTGGAGAGCAGAGGCAGAGGGGGAAAGGCATAGACTGACAGGTTTTTCCAGCTTAAGGACAGAGCATCCACCTTCCAGGCTTTTTTTGTGAGGAGTTCTTGTGCAAAATTTGTCCAACTGGTAGTTCTGGGGTGAGGTGAAAAGATGCATGTCTGGGCTCCCCCATTTGCTTGTCAACATATTGAAAATCCGTGGTTCCAGTTTCCATTCGTGTGGGTCCATGAGATTTCTGCTTAGGTCGTCTGCCAGAATATTCAGCTTTCCTGGCAGGAATTGAGCTTGTAGTTGTACTTGGTAGCTTAAAGCCGTGTTCCACAATGCCATGGCTAGTCTGCAGAGGGGGTAGGAATGTGTACCCCCCTGCTTGTTTATGTACCACATAACCGTGGTGTTGTCTGTCTTTACCAGTAGTTGTCCTGGATGAAGGTAGTCCTTGAAGGCTGTCAGGGCATTCTGTATAGCTAGCATTTCTTTTTGATTGATATATAGGTGCATTTGTTTTGGGTTCCATTTGCCCTGAATGCACTTCCCTGCCAGATGAGCCCCGCATGCATAGTCTCCTGCGTCTGTAGTTAGGGTTTGGGTGGCAGGGTGTGGTGTGAACGGCAGTCCCTTGTTTGGTGGCAGGCCTTTGCCCACCATAGGAACTCCAGGTGTAGGCAAGGTATGACAGGAATCATTGTTTCCAGGCTGTGACAATGTTGACTCCATAAACCTTTTAAGTACCACTGAAGTTTCCTCATATGCAGTCTTGCATATGGAATTAGAAGAATATTGGAGGCCATGAACCCAAATGTTTGCAGTATGTGTCTTGCAGACAACAGTTTTTTTGTGGCCACCTGTTTGAAGTAAGTCACCAAATAAATTTGCTTTTCTGGTCTGAGGAAAGCCATCTGGGCAGCTGTATTCAAGCTTGCACCCAGGAATGTAATTTTTTGAGAGGGTACCAGTTGTGATTTCTTTTTGTTTATGGTGTACCCTAGACAAGTTAGAACCCTTTTTACAAACGCCAGATGTTTTAAAAGTATGGCCTGGTTTTCTGCCTGAATTAGACAATTGTACAGGTATGGATATATTTGAATATTTCTTTGCCCACAAGATGCAATTGCTGGAGCCAAGCACTTTGTGAATACCCTGGGCGCAGTAGACAAGCCACAGGGCAGTGCAGAGAACTGATAATGCAAGTAGCCTGCTTTGAAGCGTAGGTATCTTCTGCAAGATTCCCTGACTGGGATATGCAGGTAAGCCTCTTTTAAATCTAGAGTTGCCAACCAGGCATCCTTGCCTAGCATACAAAGTAACTGGTGAAGAGTCAACTTCTTGAATTTTGGAATGTCCAGAAAGGTGTTTAAAGTAGACAGGTCCAGAATTGGACACCATGATTTGTCTTTTTCTGGGTATCAGGAAAAGTCCGGAATAGAAACCTTGTCCCTTTTCCTCTTCTGGTATTGGTTGAATAGCCCCCATGTTTAGGAGGGAAAGTACTTGTTTCTGAGCCTCTGCCCACTGATTTGGGGGCAGGTCTGGCCACCCGTTTGGAGTAGGCAAAGTGTGGAAATGAAATCTGTACCCCTGGGACACTATATTTAAAACTCATTTGCCCTGGGTTATAAGCTGCCAGTTTTTTGCATGAAGAGCAATTTTTCCCCCCAAAGGGGCGACTAAGAGGTAAGTGCTTGGTAATTTTAAAGGAAAATAATTGAGACTGTTTACCATAGGGGGGTGTCTTGTTATTTCCAGACTTGGAAGTGGAAGCACCCCATTACTTAGTTCTGGGAGTCCCTTGGGACTGAAACCTAGTGCTTTTGGTGTGTCTGGGTTTGGCTGGAGTGGATCTGGAAGGAGCTGGAAAGGACCAGTTCTTAGTAGGCCAGTGCCTACTAAATCTTGGAGGTTGCACTTGTAAGAAACCTTTCACAGTTTCCATAGATTTAGTTTTATCTTCCATCTTTTTTAGAACTTCTTCAGCCTTATTGTCAAACATTCGATCCTGATGCAAAGGAGCATCGAATAATTTTGCTTTAACATGATCAGGCAGAGATTGCTCCTTTAGCCACGCATGCCTTCTAAGCACAGACCCAATAACAGCAGCCCTACAAGAGGTCTCTAAAGAATCAAATCCACATTGCAAAGTATGTTTTCCAACTAGTTCAGCTGAGTGCAATAAATCATGTAAATATTTTCCACACAGTCAGAAATCAACATCATTTTCTGTTTAAGCAGTCCCATGACATGCTGTTGATATTTAAGCATATGAAATTGACAGTTTAAAGCCCTGATTGCCAAGGTTGCAGAAGTATAAACCTTTTTACCCCATCTATCCAGCGCCCTGGAGTCTCTATCAGAAGGGGTAGGATTTTTAGCAGTAGAAGCCTTAATGCCCTTGGGCCCCTGAGAAATGGTTTCTGGGTCCGCGACAGGATTTTTGAAAAGGAATTTGTGGGACTCAGGAACCCTGTAGTATCTGTCTGGTTTACTAGGAGCCGGAGGCAGGGAATCAGGGGCAATACTGGATTCCGAAAACACAACAATGTCTAGTACAGGAGGTATAGCCAAAGGCCTATGCTGAGGAAGAAGAAGGAAATCCCTAAGCCTCTTTTTGGATTCAGAAAATTCCTGACTTTCCCAGTGGAAATGCTCCCTTAAGGTATGTAAAGTTTCCCCAAAAGAAAAGTCCTCAGGGGGGGAAGCAGAGGGAATAGAATCCGCTGCATCAGAATCCACATAAGTAGGTATGGACAAATCCAGGTCATTAGAGGAGTCAGAAGAAACAGAGTCCTCTTCAGAAGATTCATAGTCAAGCTCAATCCTAGGCATCTTAGAAGGGGGGGAGTTGACTCCCCCTGATTAGAGTAATTAAATCTTCAGCCATTTTGATCATTTGTTTTTAGGCATAGGGCCCTGAACATGTGGCCTGGGCTTCGGTTTTTTAGACACAGATCGAGATTTAGGCCTTAGTATTGAGGGTGGAGTTGGTTTAATATGCAAGTCTGTAGGCCTGATTACACCCTCAGAAGCCAGTGCCTGCATGGCGGCTCCGGACCCATCCAAGGTAGAGACATCCGCGGGTTCCATAGGTGAAGCATCTAATGGCATACCGGACTCCGAATGGGTCTCAAGTAGAGGCCTGTCTATCAGACGTAGCAGGTATCAGGGGCTGCGAAAGCGCCTCACTGAGTAACGGCGAACTGGCGACTGGCTTAGGAGAAGCATCGTCGGCAGTTTTGAACCTCAACGGCCTGTCTCTGTCTTTTTCTTTGCGTTTTTTCGGTATTCCGGTAGTTGGATGGCTAACAGATGTCATTTCTGGATAATTAACACCGAGAACCAAAATATTTAGAAGCAAAAATGTACCGACGGATAGTGCGCTGATTAAATAAAGCACAGAACGGACAGCAAGGTACGTCGTGGTCAGGGCCTAGGCAAGGAATACAGTACAAATGAAAATCCTTATGAGGTATTTGCTTCCCACAAGTAATGCAATTATTAACTTTTACTGACATCGGTAAGAAGCAAGAAAAATTTTCCCCAACAGGGTACTTAGCTTTTAGTTGAAGACTTCGGTTCTGAAACTCGAAAATGAAAATTTCAGGAGTTGGCCAACCGGCACTTGCGAACTGCTTCTGCTGCGGGCACCGCACGGCAAGAAAGACTGATGTAATGGCATCGGCTGCATGTTTTATACCCCTGACGACCTGACGTTATGGAAGAAGGGACAGCAACCGACGCAGGACCCAAGACCTTGTTAATTAGGCCAACTGAGGGCAACCTGCAGCTGATTACCCAAATGTAATGACTGCAACAGTGAAACATGACGAACATGTAAAAGTATCCAAAATGTTTTCCAGGACAGGGGGCTAAAATGAAGACTTAGGGGTCCTACTTCCAATAATTTATAGTACTCATTAGCAGACTGGAGTTCCGCTGTGGCGAACCCTAACCAGGAAAAGCCGAAAAGACAAACAAACCTATTCTGTACGTCTGAGACCTGCTTAGTGTCCTACTCAAAATGCTGCATCATCCTGGAAACTGACTCCCCAAAGGAAATCTTTTCCACTGGGGAAGATGGTGATAATGTATCCTCATCATCTGAGGTCAGCTGTCCTTTAGTATATATTTGTGAGTAAAAAGTCAGTGAGTCTTTATATGAATTACAACTACAACTCCTCTGAAGAGAATTCATTCTGCCTTTTCAAAAGGGCAGGAAAGAAGGAAGGAGGCTTCAACGATAAGATGGCTTTATATAAGCCTTGAGAAAAGTCCAGCCATTCCTTTTCATTTGACATACACTGAGAAGAGAGATGTTTAGTCTTTTGCTTCTTCTTCTTCACAGGGATGTTTGCTTTAACAAAGCACAGTTTTGCAGAACCTTGTTGAACCTTATAAGGGGAGCCAGATATCTCTTCTCTAACTAGGATATGAGGTATGTTCTCAGGTCCCTCTGAGATAATGACCTTAGGTTCCCACTTCTCTACTGTAGCAATTCAGTCACATTGTAACATGCAAGTGAGAGACACCATATCAACCTCCAGTGTCTCATCCAAGCTTTGATGTACCACAGATTCCTGAAGCATCTTAGTGGATATGTCCAAGTCAGAATGGGCAGCCAAAGTAGCCAGTTTCAGTTTTCTAAACAACTTTTTGGGTATTTATCGGGATATCTGATGCAGAGGGTTCTGCCATTTTGATAAGTGCAAGGCTCTCGAGAAGTTGCACCTGCAAACAGGTATTTAGGGAAACTGACCAGATTTTAAATGTTTTAGAGACAAACAAATGACTAATTTTACAGCTACGATAATCTGCTCAACTCCTAAGCAAAACAAACACTGAGTGTGGAGGTCTTTATAAGGAATTTGCCTTCACAGCTGCACTTCCTGCTCATAGCTGACATGAACAAATCATTATGAAAACAGTAAGAAAAACAAGGTTGTCCAACGGGGCACTCGTCTGACCAAACCCTGGCAGTGGTAGCAGCACAACGATGTGGTATTCAGACCAATGGTAGCAAATCCTCTGCTTTCATACTGGCAACAAGATAGTCTGTCTTATACTCATAAACTTGCTTATGTACCCCTATGCCTGCAGGCTGAGGTCATATGCTGGATGTATGCAGCATCAAGAAGTGGTCACTTGTCTTTGGTAACCCAGCCATATGTCAGGTTACCCTCAGCAGAATAACATACAAGAACTATAAACACTACAACACTGATCTAAGGAAGACATCAGCAGTTGCCATTTTGCACACAGATGAGCTCACATCCTATTAAAAGAGGCCATATTGTGCTACGACTCAATGTGATGCTTGCTATAAAATAGCAGCAGAATTACTTAAGTATCCTTCCCTAGTTTAAACCAGAATGCAGCAAAGTGAAAGGTAAGGGAATGGAGACAAAACCTGACCACAGTAAAATCCTCCATGATTTACCACCTCTTGGGGAGCTAAACTGCTTCAGCAAGCTTAAATGACAGAGACCACAAAAAGCTGTATGTACAACCGGACTACATGTATTTTCTTACTTTTAAAGATCATCAGTATGACTTCTATTACCCACCCAAGTTTCATGTATTTTATTATGATATAAATAAAATAATAATAAGATAAAGGAAAATATAAACAAAGTACAACAAAACACGACTTACCCTAAGGCCTTTGTACCCATCCACTTCATTAATAGCTTTGCAGACACTAGCAATGTTGGCAAACTCCACAACAACATACTTCGTCCTTCCTTCAGATTGCTCAACTTTAATATCCTGAAAGACAATAACACCTTAAGCTCCTTAGAACACAGTCTCAGGATGCTCAATTCTGAAAAACTGAAACACATTTAGAGTTCTAGCAAGGCAAAAAAAAAGTGTGTGTTATTTGGATCCAGTTAATTTACAACTTCCCTTCACCCCATACAAAAGAAAGAGACTTAGAGAAACAAATCTTCAAGTACTCATATTAGTAATCTTTGAAATGATCTTAGTGGACAGAACAGTTGTGTGCTTCCTACTGCTGCTGTTGTCATACATGGCTCTTATTCTTTCACAAACAGTACAGTTGTGTAAGAACTTACTATAATAGTAGATGTCCTACTGATAACTGTTGCAATATTCCAATTGTTGGGTCATCTCTCCAAATAACCTGCATGTTTGGCAGGGACACCAAAGCCAAAACTTTCCATACAGCCATATGTCCAACATATGACCTAAGCTTGAGGACACACACAGATACATATGTGGACATATGATAGTAAAACCTTAGACTACCTTCAAGTCAGGTAGCCTGTAGACACCCGAGAGTACAAGATTAACTGGTCATCTAAGATAGGAGAAGGCATAAAATGGCTTCCCCTTGGTCCAAGGTAAGAGGTAAGCAAAGGCAGACAAGGGGATAGCAGGGCAGGAAGGAATATTAAAGCAGTGATTAGTAGGGCATCTACGGTTATCATTAAGTTCTTACTTATCTGTACTACTGACCTTCCTAAGATCACTATTGAGGTATTCCAAACTGTTGGGTGACTCCCAAAGCTTAAGTAAAGGATGGATGGATGAGTCATAGGAGAGCTGTCAACCAGTCCAGAGAGGACTTATTTTGTGAAGGCAGCTCTGGATTTAAGAAAAATATCTGTCCTGTAATGTTTGGTAAAAGAATGCACCAAAGACAAAGTATCTGCTTCTAGGATAGCTACTGAGTCTACCATCTTATATAAAAAAATCCAGATGAGGCCACTACTCTGGTAGAATATGCTTTTATTGTGACGGTAAAGATTTGCCATGATGAGTGTAACAAAAGGTGATGGACTTAGAAATCCAGTTAGCAATAGTTTGTTTTGAAAATGGGTTACCTAGCTTGGTTTTTTGGAAGAAAACGAACAGCTGGTCAGTCTTGTGGACTGACTGCTTTGTCCAAGTAAAATTTGAGCTGTCTGTGCACAGCCCAGTAAGTGTAAGATTCTCTATCCCTTATTCTGTGGGTTACAAAAGAAAGTAGGGAGATTAGACTGATGGTCTGATTGAGAGGTAGCTCACTGACCACTCTAGGGATAAAGGATGGGTTCCACCCTCAAAGACACTCTATCCTTATAGAAAGTAAGGAAGGGAGGAGATGCCATCAGAGTCTAGAGCTCATCTAGCTGAGGTTAAGGGTTACTAGTATTATGCTTTTCCAAGTACAGAATTTCAGAGAAGCAGAAACTGTGGGTTCAAATGGGGGCAGGTAGAGTTTTATAGCTAAAAACACTGCCAGCATTTCTTTCTGGTTTACATCCATTTTTTTCTTTGCAATAGGGTTCAGACACCTTGCACTTTTAGTGGTCTTAAGTGTGCTCCCTTGGTTATTTCTGAACTGTCTGAGGTGAAGATTGTCTCTGGCAGAGAGAAGTTAACTTCGGTTCTGCAGGATGGTATCGGTTCTGCAGGATGGTATCTTTCCACCAAAGTAGATCCTTTTTTAAGCAGGGGAGAACAGGCACCAAGGTTTGCTGTTCCCATGAGTTTTTTTGGGAAACACTACAGTTTTCTCATATGTAGTTTTGCAAGAGGAACCATTAAGATGCAGGATGGCATGTATCCCAATGTCCTCAGGTATTCCCTTGCAGACGTTGTCTGCTTTAAAAGCAGGCTGTGCATATAGTTTCCAGGAAAATAACCTTGTCTTGGGACAGGAAGGCATTTTGTTGCACTATCAGTGCACCCAGAAAGGGAATTCTTACCTGAGGTTGAAGATGATACTTGTGGAGATTCAGAGTGAGGCCCACCTTCTGGGAGCAATTCATGGTGACTTGTATGGCTGTCTGAAGGTCCAGAATGAATTTTCCCCTGGATGAAGCAGTCATCCAGGTACGTTTAATATGTCAACCCCTGCAATGGGCTATAACTGGAAATAGGAATTTGGTGAAAACCCTGGGAAAAGTGGAAAAGTCAAATGGTAAAGCACAGACATGGTTGTGTAACCTTGCTGCCACAAACTAAAGACATTTCCTGCGGTCCTTAGTTATAGGAATGTGAAACACAGGCATCCTTTCATATCGAGGGTAACCACAAATGCTTCTTGTAAGATCATGGGTAACAGTTGTTTGTAGGGTTAACATTTTGAATTTTGAAATGTGCATACATTTGTTTAACTCTGACAAGTTTAAGATTGGTCTCCAACTGCCTTCCATTCACTGGACCAAAAAGATCTTTGAGTAAAACCCTGTACTCTCCTCTCCTGCAAGGACTAGCTGAATCAACCTCTGTCAACAGAAGTTCTAGTAAGATGGAACAGAAGTCCCTCTTGGTCTTTTGGAGGCTTTGGTATCCCTAAAGGATGGGGGGGGGGGTACCCGAACTAAATGAAGTAGCCTTTTTTATATTATTTGGGTTTTTGGGACTTACTGGTTCCCAGTAATGACTTTTCACTGCTGTAGGAAGGAAGAAACTTTCCCTACTAGAGGGAGGGAGGGAGAAAGAAGCAGGTTTGGGGATGGGGGAGCTTGCTGTGCATAGTCACAGCTGCTCTCTGGAGGGGATAAGGTCCTTGGATCTCCCATGTCTATAGTGTTGCACAGGCTGCTACCTTTTAGTCTGTCTTGGTCTCTTGCCTCAGGAAGGTCTCCCCTTTTCTTGCCTTGGAGGCAGAGGCCAAGATTTAGAGGGGCAATTCCTCTTAAATCTAGGTGTGGAACAGAAACAAAATTCTTATACAGTTTTTATTCTTTTTCCCTTTTTGTTCAATTTCTTAAAGACATTTCTCAGCAGGGGACCAAAAAGAAACTCCTTCTCCAACAGGAAGGACATCAAGGAGTTCAGTGTTAACTTGGTCTGAGACAGACAGACAACCTGTAGCAGCTGCCCTACATGATGCATCCAATGTACTGTAGTCACATTTCAGTTAACATCTGTAAACACATTACAGTTGTGTAAAATCTTACTATAACCACAGATGTCCTTCTCTTCCATGTTGCAGTATTCTAGGTGTGGGACTTCTTGCCCTCAGGCAACTTGTACGTCGGCTTCTATACAAAAGCTTCAGCTTGGCTGCTGTAGTGTGTGTGGGACGTCACACATAGGGCCATAAACCAGGGGCCTTAAATGTGACGTCTGCATGCACAATACTCAGAACTTGATGGCCAACAGGCAGAGAATAAGGCCCAGCAGGAGGTATGCCAGTTGTTTTCAGGTGTGTGACTTGGAGACCTACAGAAATGTAGGTAGTACAGGAAAGGTATAAGACCTGGAGGGACTGCTGGGCAAGAAGGAATACTGCAACATGAAAGAGAAGGACATCTACAGCTATGGTAAGATTTTACACAACTATTCTATGTCCTTCTATTCCAATGTTGCAGTATTCTAGGTGTGGGAGCATACCACAGCTTAAGAGGATTATGGGTTGGTGGTAGATGCAGAGTGTTCTACAAGACCCTGCAGGATTGCCCTAACAAATCTTGTCCTAGTTCTGGAAACTTGGTCCAATTTGTAATCCTTGGTGAAGGTGTGGATGGTGGCCCAGACGGCTGCTTGCAAAATGTATACTGTGTCTAGGCCTTTCATGAAGGCCCTTTAGGTGGCCACAGCTCTAGTGGAAAGGGCCTTGATTCCCCTTGGGGGTTCCTTTCCATGGTGACAGTAGCAGAAGCAAATAGCTTTCCTGATCCAGCATGCAATGGTTTGCTTGGACACTTTGTTTAAACACACTGTTTAAACTCAGCCTCTCCACAGGCTATGTGCCCACAGAGTGGCGCACAACAACGGTTATTCCACTCCACAAAGGTGGAGCCACAACGGACCCCAGGAACTATCACCCTAATAAGCCCAACTAGGTTGGTCTGCAAAGCTATGGAGTGCATCATCATGGATCTCATTAACAGAGACACTGGAAACCTCCAAACACTGGACCCAACCCAGTTCGGCTTTGTTAAGGGCAGATCATGCCTCCTAAACCTGGTGGACTTCTTTGAGGCAGTTACCAAGGCTATAGACGAGGGAAAGTTGGTCCACACAGCATACCTAGACCTCGCAAAGGCCTTCAACACTATTCTCCACTCAGGTATTATAGACAAGCTCACCAGCCTGAACATAAACCCCTACGTCACGAGATGGGTTGCCAACTGGCCCACGGACAGAACCCACATGGTAAGAGTTGCAGGAGCTAGGTCTGACTCTAAACCAGTTACAAGTGGCGTTCCCCAGGGCTTAGTCCTAGGACCCCTCCTGTTCGGCATATACTTCTCAGAGGTACAGGCAAGCACAGGAGGACTATGGCTCACCAAGTTCGCAGATGATTGCAAAATAGGGGCTATAATTGACTCTCCGGCTGACAAAGACATCCTCCAAAAGGGTCTCACTGAGACAGATACCTGGTGTCATAACCATGGTCTCAAGCTAAATGCCAAAAAGTGCATAGTCACCCCCTTTGGAGAAAACAAAGTACCCACAAACTAAAACAAAAGGTGGGTAGCCCCCTAAACACGAAAGACATAATAAGGGATCTGAGGACCCAAGTAGATAGTAACCTCTCCTTTGATAATCACATTGCCAAAGTGGTTAGAAAATCCTCCTATGTGGCCCACCTAATCACAAAAGGGTTTGCATCCAGATCGAAAGAGGTCATTGGGCCCCTCTACGCATCACTCATCAGACCCATCACAAGAGTACAATGCCCCATTTGGGATGTACCTTACAAGACACCTGCAACAACTGGAAAGACCACAGAAGTTCCTCACCAAGAGGATCACTGGTCTCAAGCAGATGCCCTATGGAGTTCGACTGAAGAAACTCCAGCTGTACTAGGCTGCATACCGTCTACTCAGAGGTGATCTCTGCCTGACATACAAGGCCATGTCCAACGCAGAATTGATGGACATGCTCCACCTAAAGAAAACCATATCCCCTCGAGCCACACGCTCCAGGGATCTAACCCTCACCACAACAATAAATAGGACGTACTGAAGGGATAGATTACTGTCCCAGAGACTTCCCGTGTTCTGGAACAAGATTCCAATCTACATTAGGCAGAGATCCTCGCTAACCCTCTTCAAGAGAAACCTTGACGAGTGGATAAGAAACAGAAAGTTTACCCCAGGGATCACTTCAATGGCTCTGCTGGACAGAGGCACAGGGAACTAATCTAAGGAGGCAGCGAAAGCCAACACATTCTGACTAGGCTTATAAATGCCTTCGGGCAGATAGCCTAATACCTATCTATGAACCTATGGAGACTGCCTTGCCCAGGGCTCTGGGGTGGAAGGAGACAAAAAGCTGGTTAGTGTTTCTGATGTCCTTCGTCTTGTCCACGTAAAATCTAAGTTGTCTGTGCAGATCCAGGGAGTGCAGTATCCTCTCCCCTTTATTAGTGGGTGAGGGAAAAAAGGTGGGCAGATGAATGGATTGGTTAAGAGAGATAAATGACCACTTTAGTCTTAAAGGAGGCATTGGTTAACAAGGACACCCTGTCTTTGTGGAAGACGGTGTAGGGGGGATAGGCCATTAAAGCCTGCAATTCTGACACTCTATTGGCTGAAGTGATAGCCACCAGCAGGACCGTATTTCATATACACATCTGCAAGGAGGAAGGCCCGTCAGGTTCAAAGGGATGTTGGGTTAATTTCTCTAAGATGTAGTTCAGTCCCAATGTGAAGGGATAGGTTTCCTAGGTGGTCGCATGTGCAAGACCCCTTTAAGGAAGAGCTTTACGTCCAGCCTGGCCAGCAAGGGAGATTCCAGCGGCAGGCAGGCTGAAATGGCTGAGAGATGCACTTTTACAGAATAAGAAAGGTCACTTTTTATCAACTGACACAAATAGTTTAGAACCAGGGTAACCTCAGCGGAGCTGGCGTCCCTTCCCTTTTGCAGACACCATATTGCAAATCTTTCCCATTTAGCCAGGAAAGATTTTCTGGTGGTAGGTTTCCTAGCCTCACTTAGGACTGAAATCATATACTCTAAGTAGTGGTATTTGAAAGGGATCAAAAGTTTATCACCCACAGAGTCAGAAACAACATCTGTACATGTAGGTGTAGGAGAGTTCCTTTGTCTTGTCACAGTAGGTCCACCTTGTAGGGTAACGAAGTGATTGCCCATGGCTAGTTTGTGAAGTAGGGGAAACCAGTGCTGCCTTGGCCAGTAAGGAGTCACTAACAAGATTTTTGGTTTGTCCTCCTGAATTTTCAGAAGGACTTTCTGAATCAGTGGGAAAGTACAGTTGTGTACGCTTACCATAAATGTAGATGTTCGAGTGCATTCACTGTTGCAGTCATTACATTTTGTGTAATCTGCTGGCAGGTTGCCCTCAGTCGGCCTGATTAACAAAGTCTCGGGTCCTGTGTCGGTTGCTGTCCCTTCTTCCATGACGTCAGGTCGTCAGGGGTATAAAACATGCAGCCGACGCCATTACATCAGATTTTTTTGCTCCAGATGTCAGGTGCCCCCCAAATGGGGAGCAAAATAAATAAATATAATTAAAAACACAAAAGTATAGCTCCAAACAAAAGCAAATACACCAAAAAGGCTTTTAAGCATAGTAAAAGAAAGTAGAGGTATAGTAAGAGAAAAATGGGGCTGGAAGGAGGGTAACCAGGACTGCAAAAGTGAATACACTCGAACATCTACATTTATGGTAAGTGTACACAATTGTACTATGTTCATCGTGTTTGACTGTTGCAGTCATTACATTTGGGTAGATTCCCAAAGCTATGGCTGGGAGGATGGATTTATACAGCATTAGGACCAGCTATAAGGCCCTGCAAAACAGCAGTGGCAAAGCCAGCTCTGGATTTAGAGAAAATTGGTAAGTGATAATTCCTGGTGAAACTATGAAGTGAGTTCCAGGTAACAGCTTCTAAAATATCTCTAGTAGGAACACCTCTGAGAAAGGCTGTTGAAGTAGATGCAGCCCTGGTGGAATGAGATCTGATCCCCTGGGGGATAGGTTTTCTAAGGTGCTTATAACAGAAATGAATACAATGGCTTATCCATTTAGAAACAGTTTGCTTTGAAATAGCCTTCCCCTCTGCCCCTGCAGCAAATGCTACCAGCAATTGTTCTGATTTTCTTCGAGATTTAGTCCTATCCAAGTAGAATCTAAGTTGTCTGTGTACATCCTTGTTCTGTGAATTGGGAAAAAATGTTGGCAAATGAAAGGACTGATTAAGAGCCACACTGGATACCACCTTGGGCATGAATGATGGACTGGTCCTGAGTGACACCCTGTCTGCATGAAAGATGGTGAAAGGCTCCACTGCCATAAGGGCCTGTAATTCAGATATCCTTCTAGCTGAAGTGATTGCTAAAAGGAAGTCTGTTTTCCAGGAAAGAAAATTTAAGTATGCAGTAGCAGCAGGCTCGAAAGGAGGTAGACTAAGTTTTTCCAATACAAAGTTAAGGTCCCAGCAGGGGTTGGAGCTCTCCTGGGTGGTCTCAAGTTTTTTGCCCTTCTGAGATACTGCTTTAGAAGAGGATGAGAGAAGGGGTGGGGGGGTTCTGTGTTGTAATGAGCTGAAAAGGCTGAGGCATAGATTTTTATGGAAGAAAAAGACAGGCCCTTGTGAGGCATATCAGTTAAGTATTGCAAAATCTGAGGTAAATTGGGCACTGCTGTGCTCATCTCTTGAGATTGATTCCAGGCACAGAATCTTTTCCATTTGTCAGCATAAGATTTTCTAGTACTAGGTCTTCTCGCCTCCAAAATGACACCCATCACAGGTTTGCTGAGGGGTGCTAAGGCGGAATTTAAATGATTAGCCAAGCTGCAAGATTCAATGTTTGGACCGGAGGGTGCAGAATAAGGTTCTCCTGCTGAGACAGTAGGGAAGGTGTCTGATACAGGTGCCACAGTGAAATGTGTGAAACACTGCGCAGGAGTGGGTACCAGTGTTGGCGAGGCCAGTTTAGAGCAATCAAAATCATTTTTGGTTTGTCCTGTTTAACTTTTAGTAGAACTTTGGAGAGCAGAGGCAGAGGGGGAAAGGCATAGACTGATAGGTTTTTCCAGCTGAAGGACACAGCATCCACTTTCCAGGCTTTTTTGTGATGACTTCCTGTGCAAAATTTGTCCAACTGGTAGTTCAGGGGTGAGGCAAAAAGATCTATGTCTGGGCTCCCCCATTTGAGTGTCAACATGTTGAAAATCCATGGTTCCAGTTTCCATTTGTGTGGGTCCATGAGATTTCTGCTTAGGTTGTCTGCCAGAAGGTTCAGCTTTCCTGGCAGGAATTGAGCTTCTGGTTGTACCTGGTAGCTTAAGGCCGTGTTCCACAATGCCATGGCTAGTCTGCAGAGGGGGTAGGAATGTGTACCCCCCTGCTTGTTTATGTACCACATAACCGTGGTGTGGTCCATCTTTATCAGTAATTATCCTGGATGAAGGTAGTCCTTGAAGGCTGTCAGTGCATTCTGTACAGCTAGAAATTTTTTTTTTGACTGATATGAAGGTGCATTTGATTTGCGCTCCATTTTCCCTGAATGCACTTCCCTGCCAGATGAACCCCCCCCCATGCATAGTCTGATGCGTCTGTAGTTAAGGATTGGGCGGCAGGGGGTGGTGTGAATGGCAGTCCCTTGTTTTGGCGGCAGGCCTCTGCCCACCATAGGAACTCTAGGCACAGGCAAGGTATGATAGGAATCACTGTTTCCAGGCTGTGACAATGTTGACCCCACAAACTTTTTAAGTACCACTGAAGTCTCCTCATATGCAGTTTTGCACATGGAATCAGAAGAATGCAGGAGGCCATGAACACTAAGGCTTGCAGTATTTGTCTTGCAGATAGCAGAGTTTTTGTGGCCACCTGTTTGAAGTAAGTCACCAAATGAATTTGCTTTTCAGGCGTAAGGAAAGCCATCTGGGCAGTTGTATTTTATTTTATTTATTTATTTTATTTTACATTTGTTGACCGGGCTAGTCTAACTGGATATATTCCATTTTCAGTAGAAGCCCGGAGAGAAAAGCTCCAAACATAGCACAAAATATAATATACAGATGTATAACAAATAAAGTAGGAGGAAATTAGAATACAAAAAAAGGAGTCTAGAAGAAGTACAATACTACGAAGGAGGAGTATAAAGGATTATATAAGTCATCTTACTACATGATATATGAGGTACTTTAAAGTTCATTGATAGTTTAAATAAATACTGGAAGTTATATTCATCTTACTAGTAACAGTTTATGCATACCGAGGGGTACGCAGAGTGCGATTGTGTATCCAGAGGCAGTGTGAAGATAGAAGTAGGGAATGGTTGAAAATTAGTCAGGGTTACTGCAGGGACATAACCAGTGAGTTGTTAGGTGCCTTTTGAGTTTTTGCTTAAAGAGTGACAGTGAAGGTAGTAGAGTTAGATCTATAGGTAGAAGGTTCCAGTTTTTCCAGCAGTACTGGAGAAAAGGGTGTCATCTGCCAAGTTATTGGACTTACTTATGCTAGCAGCTAGTTTGCTAGAAGAGTGTAGGGAATTAAGATTATTATAAGGGGTAATGAGGTTAGCAAGTACAGGAGTATTATTTGGTTGGTAAAAGATATTATAGGCAATGGTAAGTTGGGAAAAAATCAGAATGTTAGGAAGTTCAAGCCAGTCTTAGCTGCTTTAGATTCAGACAATGGTGAGTTCGAAATGCATTACCAGTGGCAAATCTAGCAATATTGTTGTAGGAGCTTGCTAGTTTGAGAAGATTATTTTTTTTTAGATTAGTGTAAATAGGTGAGGCGTAAAGAAGAGTTGAGATTAAATGAGAGTGGGCCAATAGTGGTTCTAGCTGTTGGGAGTTAAGAAGGGTTTAATTCTAATATAAGGAGCCCATTTTTCTGTTTACTGTTTGTATGGTGTTATTTATATGGCTATCAAAGTTAAGGTTGTTGTCGATTGTGACTCCTAACAGTTTGGTGGTAGGGTCAGGGAAGATAAGGGTGCCATTGTTGGATTTGACAGAGAAGTCTATAGGAGAGGACCTACTTGTAGGTGTAAAGAGTAGGAGCTTAGTTTTTTTTGGCGTACAAAAGGAGGCAGCGTTTCAAAAACCAAACTTCTACTGAGTTGGAATACTTTTTGAGTTAGTGAGTGTAGTTCAGAAATGAAGTTAGCAGAAAGTACAGTTTTGTACCTACCATAACTGTAGATGTTCGAGTGTCTTCACTGCTGCAGTCATTACACTTGGGTTATCCTGCCATCAGGCGGTCCTGCAGTCGGCCAGAGTTCCAAAGTCTTGGTCCGGCATCGGTTGCTGTCGCTTCTTCCCTGACGTCAGTGCGCCAGGGGAATACAAGATGCAGCCGACGCCATTTTCTTCAGTTTTTCTTGTCCCAGATGTCAGGTGCCCCCAAATAGGGAGGCAATACATACTGCTAATAAAACATACAGTAAAGGTAAAAACAAAACCTTCAATTACCAGCAAATACACCACTTAGGTACTATACAGTTGAAAGGTATAGATAAGTCCAGGCTAAGAAAGAGGGGATGGCGGGTGGGTAACCTGGACTGCAGCAGTGACGACACTCGAACATCTACATTTATGGTAGGTACAAAACTGTACTATGTTCATCGTGTTTCACTGCTGCAGTCATTACACTTGGGTCGAATCCCAAAGCTGAGTCAGGGTGGCTGGTTCTATAGAGGATTAGGGGTGGCTATGAGTCCCTGCAGCACTGCAGTGGCAAAGCCAGCTCTGGATCTAGAATAAAGAGGCAAGTGATAATGCTTGGTAAAGGTGTGCACTGAACTCCAAGTTGCAGCTTCCAAGATATCTTTGGTAGGTACTCCTAAGGTAGGCAGTTGAAGTGGCTGTTGCCCTGGTGGAATGAGCCCTAATGTTACTAGGTACAGGTTTCCCATGCTGTGTGTAGCAGAACCAGATACAGTGTCCTATCCACTTTGAAATGGTCTGCTTTGAAATAGCCTTTCCCTGTGATCCTGCAGCATATGCTACAAACAATTGCTCAGTTTTTCTGAAAGCTTTTTTGTCCAAGTAGAAACGTAATTGCCTGTGTATGTCCAAGGAATGCAGAAGTCTCTCCCCTTTATTCTGGGGATTTAGATAAAAGGTTGGCAGGTGAATTGTCTGGTTAAGAGCCACACTGGATACCACCTTAGGCATAAATGAAGGGTTTGTTCTTAAAGAAACCCTGTCCTGGTGAAAAATGATGAAAGGTTCCACTGCCATTATTGCCTGTAACTCTGAGACTCTTCGTGCTGAGGTTATTGCCAGAAGCAGAGCAGTTTTACATGATACATATTTTAATTCTGCTGAATTGGCTGGCTCAAAAGGAGGTAAAGTTAGTTTTTCCAAGACAAAATTGAGGTCCCAAGTTGGTGTTGGTGCTCTCCAGGGCGGTCTTATGTGTTTAGCCCCTCTGAGGTACTGTTTTAGCAGTGGAGGAGAGAAAATAGGAGGATCTGTGTTGTAATGCGCCAAGATGGTAGAGGCGTGGATCTTAATGGATGAGAAGGATAGTCCTTTGTCCAGCATCTCAGTTAAGTATTGTAATATCCGAGGAATATTTGGGACAAGAGGGTCAAAGCTTTGAGCCTGGTTCCAGGCACGGAATCTCTTCCACTTTTCTGAATAAGATTTCCTGGTGCTAGGCCTCCTGGCCCCCAAAATAACATCCATAACAGCTTTAGAGAGAGGTGTTGTCTGCTTGACTAATGAATCTGCCATGCAGCCAGGTTTAAGGTTTTGAGCTGACTGTGCAGGATCTGATTGTTTTGTTGAGTCAGAAGGTGCGGAGTTTGAGGTAAAATCCATGGTGGGCCTTGAGCTAAGTTCTTTAAGATTGGGTACCAGTGCTGGCGTGGCCAGTCTGGGGCAATCAGGATCATCTGTGGTTTTTCTCATCTGACTTTTAGGACTACCTTTGAAAGGAGAGGCAGTAGTGGGAAGGCATAAACCTTTAGGCTTTTCCAGCTGAACGAGACAGCATCCACTTTCCATGCTTGTGTGTTGTAAGTCCTTGTGCAGAATTTTTGTAGTTGGCAATTCATTGGGGAGGCAAAAAGATCTATGTCTGGGCACCCCCATTTTTGCTTTATCATGCTGAATACTTGTGGATTTAATTCCCATTTGTGAGGATCCATGATGTTTCTGCTTAAGTCGTCTGCCAGAGTACTTTTCTTTCCTGGCAGGAATTGTGCTTGTAGATGAACTTGATAGGTTAGAGCTGTGTTCCACAAGGTCATGCATGGCTTGTCTGCATAGGGGGTAAGAATGAGTGCCCCCTTGCTTGTTTATGTACCACATAACTGTGGTGTTGTCTGTCTTTAATAATTGTTGTCCTGGATGCAGAAGGTCCTTGAAAGCTGTTAGGGCATTTTGTACAGCCGTCATCTCTTTTTGATTGATGTGAAGATGCATTTGGTCTGCGGTCCATTTGCCCTGAATACATTTTCCTGCTATGTGTGCTCCCCAGGCGTAATCCGAAGCATCTGTTGTTAGTGTCTGCCTGGCTGTGGGTAGAGTGAAAGGCTGTCCCTTGTTGAGGTGACATGCCTGTGCCCACCATCGAAACTCCTGTTGTAGGCAGGGAATAAGTGGTATTACTGCTTCCAAACTGTGACAGTGTTGAGTCCAAACACTCGTTAGGTACCATTGTAATTTCCTCATATGCAGTCTGGCATATGGAATTAGTAGTATGCAGGATGCCATGAATCCCAAGGCCTGCAGAATTTTTCTTGCAGGGAGTTGGGTTTTTGTTGCCATCAATTGAAAGTACTGAGTCAGTTGTCCTTGCTTGTCTGGCATGAGATAAGCCATCTGGGTTGTTGTACTTAAGCTGGCACCCAGGAATATTATCTCTTGTGAGGGTACTAGTTTTGACTTCTTTTCATTTACTGTGTACCCGTAGGCAAATTAGCAACCTTTTTACAAACGCCAGATGCTTTAGAAGAATGTCCTTGCTCTCTGCTTGAATAAGGCAGTCGTCCAGGTATAGATATATTTGAACTCCTTTTTGTCTGCAAAATGCAATTACTGGTGCCAGGCACTTTGTGAAGACCCTGGGCGCAGTAGATAAGCCAAAGGGCAGTGCAGAGAATTGGTAATGCATTGAACCAGCTATGAATCTGAGGTATCTTCTGCAATTTTGTCTGATAGGGACATGCAGGTTTGCCTCTTTGAGGTCCAAAGTAACAAGCCTTCTTGCTCAGCATGGGAAGAAGCTGTTGCAATGTCAACATTTTGAATTTCGGAACATCCAGGTAAGTATTTAGAGAAGAAAAGTCTAGAATGGGTCTCCAGGCTTTGTCCTTTCTGGGGACCAGGAAAAGTCTTGAGTAAAATCCTTGCCCTTGTTCTTGTTGTGGTGCTTTTTGAATACCTCTCATGTCCATGATGCCTGTAATTTGTTTTTGTACCTCTGCCCATTGATTTTGTTGCAGGTCTGGCATTCCTTTTAGCCTTGGTAGAGTGTGAAAGTGGAACCTGTAACCTTGAGACACAATATTCAGAACCCATTTGTCTTGGGTGACTATATGCCAATTTTGAGAAATAAGTGCTAGTTTTCCCCCTAAGGGAGCTGCCAAAAGGTAAGTGCTTGGCATTCGAAGGGGGAAGTCAATGGGACTGTTTCCTGTAAGGCTGTGACTTGTCTTCACCTCCTTTTGGGGTTGAAGCACCCCACTGTCGTGGTCTGTAAGAGCCTTGGGGCTGAGCTCTGCCTCTTGGGCATCTGTATCTGCCTCTTTGTGGTCTGTCTGACACTGGAAAGGACCAATTCTTTGAAGGCCAATTTCTGCTAAATCGAGGTGGCTGTACCTGTAAAATCCTTCACTGTTTGCATAGATTTTGCCTTATCCTCCATTTTCTTTAATACCTCTTCTGCCTTAACACCAAATAAAATATCCTGCTGTAAAGGAGTATCCAATAATTTAGCCTTAACATGATCAGGTAAACCTTGTTCTTTTAACCAAGCATGCCTTCGAATGACAGATCCTGTAACTGCTGCTCTACAAGAAGCCTCTAATGAATCAAAACCACATTGCAGAGTATGTTTTCCCACTTGTTCAGCTGCATGCAATAAATCCTGCATTTCCTTATAGTCAGGATGTTCTGAAATTGTAATCATTTTCTGTTTTAACAGAGACATTAAATATTGTTGGTATTTAAGCATGTGAAACTGGCAATTTAAAGCTCTCACTGCTAAAGTTGCAGAAGTGTAAACTTTCTTCCCCCATCTGTCTAATGCACTGGAATCCCTGTCAGAGGGAACTGGATTTTTAGCCGTGGAAGCCTTTACCCCTTTGGGACCCTGGGAAATAGTTTCTGGGTCAGCAACAGGGTTTTTATATAGAAATTTGTGAGAGTCAGGGACTCTGTAGTACCTGTCCAGCTTGACTGGAGCAGGGGGCAAAGAATCAGGATTTAAACTGGATTCAGAGAACACATCATCCACAATATACAACACTGGCGGAATAGCAAGGGGCCTGTGTTGAGGCAATAAAAGAAAGTCTCTGAGCCTTTTCTTGGATTCTGAGTAATCCTGGCCCTCCCACTGGAAATGTTCCCTCATGGTATGTAAAGTTTCCCCAAAAGAATAATCCTCAGGAGGAGAGGCTGAAGGAATTGATTATTCAGCGTCAGAGTCCTCATAGTGGGGTAAAGAGTATCCCTGGTCTGAAGAGGAATCTGAAGAAATGGAAACCTGGTCAGAGGAATCATAGTCTGTATTTTGCCTAGGCCTTTTATCAGGAGGGGGATGGGTATCCCTGATCAGAGTAATTAAGTCTTCGGCCATTTTGAGCATCTGTTTTTTAGGCATGGAGGCCTGTCCTGGTGAATGCTGTACTTGCTTCTTTGTCTTTAATGGAGTTTTAGACTTGGCTGTAGTTTTTATGGTAAGCTGTGAAGGTCTGAAAACACCCTCAGAAGCCGATGCCTGCTCAGCGGCTCCGGACCCATCTGAAGGGTTAGTTTCCGTTGGCCCAACACCTTGAGTATCCAGAGGCCTAGACATCTCCATGTGGGAGTCAGAGACGGCCTGTGGCTCTGAGGTAGCTGGTATCAGGGGCTGCGAATGTGCCTCACTGAGATCCGGAGAACCGGCGAATGGCCTAGAAGAGGCTTCATCGTCAGTTTTGGGCCTCGGATGCTTGTCCTTATTCTTGTCTTTGCGTTTTTTTGTGTATTCCGGTCGTCGGTTGTTCTGACGGCATGGTATAATTAAACCTTCGGCCAAAGTAATGGCAAGCAAAATCAAACTTACGTTTAATAGTGCGTTTGTTAAATCTAGCACAAAACCGACAACTAGTGACGTCGTGGTCTGGGCCTAAGCATGGAATACAGTAAGAATGAAAATCCTTATGAGGTATTTGCTTCCCACAAGAAATACAATTATTAACTTTTACTGACATTGGTCTGAGGCAAGAAAAAGTTTCCCCAACGGGGTACTTAGCTTTATTGAAGACTTCGGTTTTGAAATTTGAATTGAAAATCTCAGGAGTCGGCTGACCGGCACTTGCAAACTGCTTTTGCTTCGGGCACCGCGTGACAAGAAAGAATGAAGAAAATGGCGCCGGCTGCATCTTATATTCCCCTGGCGCACTGACGTCAGGGAAGAAGCGACAGCAACCGACGCCGGACCAAGACTTTGGAACTCTGGCCGACTGTGGGACAGCCTGACGGCAGGATAACCCAAGTGTAATGACTGCAGCAGTGAAACACGAACATCATATAAGCGTGGAATCATCGGCATACTGAATACAGGTGGCTTCAGGGATTGCTACATGAAGGTCATTGATGAATAATGAAAAAAAGAAGAGGTCCTAAAATGGAGCCCTGAGGGACTCCAAGGGTGACTGGCAGGTGGGATGATAGTTTATTTTCCCAGAGAACTGCCTGTTGCCTATTGTTGAGGTAGGACTTAAACCATCGTATAGCTAGGGTATCCACAGAAAGTGATTCAAGAGTATTTATAAGCAGGGGGTGGTTTACCATATCAAAAGCCTTTGAAAGGTCGATGAAGAGAGCAGAAGAGAGGATGTTGTTATTACGGTTCTTATTAATGGAGTCGGTGAAAGATAGGAGAGCGGTGGTAGTACTATGAAATGGCCTAAAGCCATGCTGGCAGTTAGCCAGTAAGCTGTGTTTAGTTAAGTGGTCTAATAGCTGGTGGTGAATGCATTTTTCCATGACTTTTGCTAAAGGTGACAGTAGAGCTATTGGTCTGTAGTTAGAGTAATCATTAGATTTACCACCTTTATGTAGGGGGATGATGTGGGAGATTTTCCAGATGTCTGGGATGATTCCCTCATTGATTGTTCTGTTAATTAGAATGGATATGGGAAAGGCAATGACTTTGGCTGCTTTTTGCAAATATTCAGAAGGTAACTGGTCGGCTGAAGGAGTACAAGGCTTAAGTTTTAGTAAGATTTTGTAGATGAGAGTGGTTGAGAGAGGTTGAAATTGGAATGTTGGTAAAGATCCAGGTAAAGAGGTTGGGAGCCTTGTGTTGTCAGTGGAAAGCTGACTGGCTAGAGATCATATGGTCTCTGTGAAGTAGGTGTTGAAGTTGTTGGCCGTTTGATGTGGGGTATTATGATCAGCATCTTGAGGGGATGGTGTGCTAGAGTGGCCAGGGTGAAGGAGTCTATTTAAGCTAGTCCAAAATTTCTGTGGATTATTTTGGTGTGTTTGCTGTAGTTTACAATAGTAGTTCTTTTTGTCAGCGAGTATAGCTTTTTTTATGTTTCTTAGCTGTCTGAAAGTTTGTTGTTCGGGGGAAGTTCTGTTAGCTCTCCACTTAGCCCATGCTTTGTTTCTAAGTAGAATTTTCTGTCTGGTTTCTTTTGAAAGCCAGGGAGCTGGTTTGGATTTTGTTCTAATTTAGATGCCTGATCATCAAGGATTGCTATAAATTTACATTTAAAATATTTAACAGCCTCATCCAGTGGGATTATTTTTAGAGGTTTCCAGTCACATGCATTGAGTTCGTTTTGGAATAGTACAAGGTTAAAGTGTTTCTTGGTTTGTGAGATCCTATAAGTAGGGGTATTAGAAATGTCATTCTTTTGTCTTATAATGTAAGTTAGAGTACGATCACTTAGATCATCTGGTAAAGTTCCTACATTGTAAGTATGTGGATGTTTATTAAGTATCCAGTCTAAGGTGCTCTCTTTTTTGGTTGGTTTGTTGATTCTGGTAGTTGAGGTGATAGTTTGAATAAAGCCATAAAGATTTATATGTGAGGAAGGGTTATTAGCATTGATGATTTTCAAGTCAGTGTTAAAGTTCTCTAGTATTACTGTTTCTTGTGGGTAAGTTGAGGACACCCAGCTAAGAATATCTTCTATTATAATGTTGTTATTACCAAAGGGTAGGTAGATACAGATGACATAAAGGGATTTGTTAGGGTTGATTTGAAGTCTGGAGATGAGGACTTCAGCCTTACTGTCATGAGGTGGGTTATAAGTTATAGAAGAGATCTGTAGGCCATTTTTATATGAGTGCTACTCCCCCACCCTTGCGTTTTAAGTGGTCTTGTCTCAATATGTTATAGCCAGGGGGGATAATTTTGTTATCCTTAGTTCCAGGTTTTAACAAAGTTTCTGTAAGGCAGAAGATGTCAAAGGAGTGACTATCAAGGAGGGCATGAAGATGGGCAATTTTGTTGTTGATACTGCGGATATTGAGATGTCCTATTAGTAGAGAGTTTGGTCTGGGTTGGAAGGTTTGAGGGTGTGCTGCAGTGAATATTTACTGCAGAGGCATTGGTTGGGCCAAGATTAGTGTGGATGTCCCCATCCTGTAAAGTAGGGTTCTTTAGCTTAAATACTGGGTTGTATGTATAGTTAATCAGAAGTCTCCATTTTCTTATTAAGAGGTTATTGTACTTATGTGTGTGCATTGATGGAATTGAGGTAGCAGATAGCAAGGAGTGGAGATTATGTTAATATGTATATGGGAGTGGGAGATATCATGAATGGTTGTTTGTTTTGGAGAGTAGTTATGGTGGAAGTGATCAGACTTTTCAAAACAGGTTAGGAGATAGGCAGAGGTGAGGGCAGGTAAAAATATGGTTAAGAGTATTAAGTTGGTTAGCATAACTTTCATTGTAGTTTGCATATTGTTATGAATACCTATACAAATACAATAGACGTAGACTGGGATAAGATAATAAGGAACTAGTGAGAGTGGGAGAGACTTAAGGAGAGGGAGGAGTAGTGCTATAGGGTATGGAAAAGCACTTTAAGTAGAGATACTAGAGAGAGTTAGAGGAGGAGGGTGTAGCTAAGTGGAGTAAGTGGTTGGGGCAACTGATTGGTTGGATGAGAGAGAGGGTGTGGTTTAGGAAGTATAAGTGTAGGACCACTGGGGGTGGGATTTGGAGGTAGGGTAGGGGAGCGGAGTGAGCCTGCAGGGCGAACGGAGCGGGTTCAGACAAGAAGACAGGTTTTGAGGAAAAATAATCCGTGATTAGGGAGGTAAGTCCAAAGTAAGGCATCTAGAAGGTGAAAGACTAAAATAGCAGAGTGAAAGGAGAGCTGACTAAGGGTTGATTCAGAGGCAAATAAATACGTTCAGGAGTAACAGAGGTAAGAGGGAGACAAAAATAAGGTTTAAAGGCTGAAATATAGCAGCAAGGTAGGTGATGGATAAATATGTAGATCTACTGCCCTTTAATGGTTACTGCAGGTAATGTAAGTAGAGTCTACCAAAGGGTTTTAGAGAGACTAGGGGATGGCAGAGGTGAGAAGAATAAATATATAATTTACAAGCAGGGAGGAGAGTTTTAGGAGAGAGGCTAAGGAGGGTACAGGGAATGTGACTATAAGAGACAATATGGGGGGGGGGGGTTAACTCTAGCTTGCACCCAGAAATGTAATTTTTTGAGAGGGTACCAGTTGAGATTTCTTTTCGTTTATGGTGTACCCTAGACAGGTTAGAACTCTTTTTACAAACGCCAGATGTTTTAGAAGAATGGCCTGGTTTTCTGCCTGAATTAGACAATCGTCCAAGTATGGATATATTTGAATATTTATTTGCCTACAAAATGCAATTACTGGAGCCAGGCACTTTGTGAATACCCTGGGTGCAGTAGACGAGCCAAAGGGCAGTGCAGAGAACTGATAATGCATGCAGCCTGCTTTGAAGCGTATGTATCTTCTGCAAGATTTCCTGATTGGGATATGCAGGTAAGCCTCTTTTAAATCTAGAGTTGCCAACCAGGCATCCTTGTCTAGCATAGGAAGCAATTGGTGAAGAGTCAGCATCTTGAAATTTGTAATGTCCAGAAAGGTGTTTAGAGTAGACAGGTCCAGAATTGGATGCCATGATTTGTCTTTTCTGGGTACCAGGAAAAGTCTGAAATAGAAACCTTGTCCCTTTTCCTCTTCTGGTACTAGCTGAATAGCCCCCATGTTTAGGAGGGAAAGAACTTGTTTCTGAGCCTCTGCCCACTGATTTGGATGCAGGTCTGGCCACCCGTTTGGAGTTGGCAGTGTGTGGAAATGAAATCTGTATCCCTGGGACACTATATTTAAAACCCATTTGTCCTGGGTTATAAGTTGCCAGTTTCTTGAATGAAGAGCCAGTTTCCCCCCCAAAGGGGCAGCTAAGAGGTAAGTGCTTGGCAATTTTAAAGGGAAGTCATTGAGACTCTTTACCATAGGGTGGCGCCTTGTTGTTTCCAGATTTGGAAGTGGAAGCACTCCATTACTTAGTTCCGCAAGTCCCTTGGGACTGAAAAGTACAGTTGTGTACACTTACCATAAATGTAGATGTTCGAGTGTATTCACTGTTGCAGTCATTACATTTGGGTAATCTGCTGGCAGGTTGCCCTCAGTCGGCCTGAATAAAAAAGTCTTGGGTCCTGGATCGGTTGCTGTCTCCTCTTCCATGACGTCAGGTCATCAGGGGTATAAAACAAGCAGCAGATGCCATTTTATTCAGTTACACACACACACACACACACACACACACATATATATATATATATATATATATATATAAATAAACTGAAATACATGTAAATGCACTTTTAGCAACATAAGCGTTACCTTCATCTAAAAGCAAATACACCACAAAGGCTTTGGAATATAGTGAAGAAAAGAGAAGTTATAGAAAAGGGGGATGGAGGGTAGGTAACCCGGACTGCAACAGTGAATACACTTGAACATCTACATTTATGGTAAGTGTACACAACTGTACTATGTTCTTCATGTTTCACTGTTGCAGTCATTACATTTGGGCAGAATCCCAAAGCTATGGATGGGAGGATGGAACTAAATAGCATTAAGAGCAGCTATAAGGCCCTGCAAAACTGCAGTGGCGAAGCCTGCCCTGGATTTGGAGAAGAGAGGCAAATTATAATGCTTTGTGAAGGTATGAACAGAGCTCCAAGTAGTAGCTTCTATAATGTCTTTAGTTGGAACTCCTCTGAGAAAAGCTGTTGAGGTAGAAGCAACCCTGGTGGAATGTGACCTGATCCCCTTGGGCACAGGTTTACCATGGTGCAAGTAGCAGAAACGAATGCAGTGATTTATCCACTTAGAAATAGTCTGCTTTGATATAGCCTTCCTCTCTGATCCTGCAGCAAATGCCGCCAGTAGTTGCTCAGACGTTCTTGAGAGATTTGGTCCTGTTTAAGTAGAATCTTAGTTGTCTGTGTACATCCAATGAATGCAGAATTCACTCCCCTTATTCTGCGGATTTGGGTAAAATGTTGGCAGGTGGATTGTTTTGTTAAGAGCCACACTGGATACCACCTTAGGCATAAAAGAAGGATTGGTCCTGAGGGACACCCTGTCTGGGTACAATGTAATAAAAGGCTCCACAGCCATGAGAGCCTGAAGTTCTGAAACCCTTCTTGCTGAAGTGATTGCCAAGAGGAAAGCTGTTTTCCAAGATAAAAATTTTATATCCGCAGTAGCTGCTGGTTCAAAAGGAGGCAGGGTGAGTTTTTCCAGCAAAAAACTGAGGTCCCATGCAGGAGTTGGTGATCTTCTGGGAGGCCTTAAATTTTTGGCCCCTCTAAGATACTGTTTAAGCAGAGGATGAGAAAAGAGGGGAAGCACCGTGCTGTAATGAGCCGAGATGGCAGAGGCATGGATTTTTATTGAAGAAAAGGATAGGCCCTTGTCAAGCATCTCACAAATATTGTAAAATCTGAGGGATATTGGGCCTAGCTATGTCCGTTCGTTGTGCTTGGTTCCAAGCACAGAATCTCTTCCATTTGTCAGCATAAGATTTTCTAGTACTAGGCCTCCTGGCTTCCAAAATGACATCCGTCGCAGATTTACTGAGAGGTGTTGTTTGAATAATTAAATGGTCAGCCATGCTGCAAGGTTCAGAGTTTGGAGCGGAGTGTGCAGCATTTGATTGTTCTGCAGAGACAGTAGAAGAGGTATTTGATGCAAGTACCAAGGAGGGAGTTGAGACATATTCCTTAGAATTGGGTACCAGTGCTGGTGAGGTCAGTCCAGAGCAATTAGGATCATCTTTGTTTTTTCCTGTTTGACCTTTAGTAAGACCTTGAAGAGAAGAGGCAGAGGGGGAAAGGCATAGACTGATAGGTTTTTCCAACTGACGGACAGGGCATCCACTTTCCATGCTTGTCTGTGGTAAGTCCTTGTGCAGAATTTGTTCAGTTGATAATTTTGGGGAGAGGCCAATAGATCTATGTCTGGTCTCCCCCATTTCTGTGTTAGCATGCTGAAGATTTGTGGATCCAGTTTCCATCGTGTGGGTCGATATGGTTTCTGCTTAGGTCGCCTGCCAGAGTATTTTGTTTTCCTGGCAGGAATTGAGCCTGAAGATGTATTTGGTAAGTCAAAGCTGTGTTCCACAATTCCATGGCTAGTCTGCAAAGGGGGTAGGAATGTGTACCCCCCTGCTTGTTTATGTACCACATAACCGTGGTGTTGTCCGTCTTTATCAGTAGTTGTCCTGGATGAAGTAAGTCCTTGAAGGCTGTCAGAGCATTCTGAACAGCTATCATCTCCTTCTGGTTGATATGCAGAAGCATTTGTTTTGTGCTCCATTTGCCCTGACTGCATCTCCCTGCCAGGTGAGCCCCCCAAACACAGTCTGATGCATTAGTAGTTAGGGTTTGGGTGGCAGGGGGTAGAGTGAATGACAGTCCCTTGTTTTGGTGACATATCTCTGCCCACTAATGAAACTCCTGTTGTACGTAGGGAACTGAGGAATCATGGTTTCCAGACTGTGACAATGTTGACTCAAACTTTGTAGGTACCATTGAAGTTTCCTCATATGCAGTCTCGCATATAGAATTAGTAGAATGCAGGATGCCATGAACCCCAAAGCCTGCAGAATTTGTCTTGCAGATAACTGGGTTTTTGTTGCCATTTGTTTGAAGTATGTTGTCAGTTGCCTTTGTTTGTCTGGCGTAAGGTACGCCATCTGGGCAATTGTATTCAAGCTTGCACCCAGGAATGTAATTATTTGAGAAGGTACCAGTTGTGATTTCTTTTTGTTTATTGTGTACCCTAGGCATGTTAGAAGCCTTTTTACAAACGCCAGATTTTGAAGAAGAGTGTCCTTGGCCTCTACTTGAATGAGACAGTCATCCAGATAAGGATAAATTTGTATGCTTCTTTGTCTGCAAAAGGCAATTACTGGTGCCAGGCACTTCGTAAACACCCTGGGTGCAGTACATAAGCCAAAGGGCAGTGCTGAGAATTGGTAATGCAAAAAACCTGCTTTGAAGCGGAGGTATCTTCTGCACGACTCCCTTATTGGGATATGCAGGTATGTCTCTTAAGTCTACAGTCACTAACCAAGCATTTCTGCCCAGCATAGGGTCAGCATTTTGAATTTTGGAATGTCCAGGAACGTGTTAACAATCGATAAGTCCAGTATTGGACGCTAGGCATTGTCTTTTCTGTGTATCAGGAAAAGTCTTGAATAAAAACTTTGTTCTTTTTCCTTTTCTGGTACTGGTTGAATAGCCCCCATATCCATGAGGGACATAACTTGTTTCTGAGCCTCTGCCCATTGATTTTGTAGCAGATATGGCCAACCGTTTGGAATTGGCAAAGTATGGAAATGAAATCTGTACCCCTGGGATACAAGGTTTAATACCCACTTGTCCTGGGTGATTAACTGCCAATTTTGAGGATGAAGTGCTAATTTTCCTCCCAAGGGGGCTGCCAAAAGATAGGTGCTAGGTGAAGGTAGAGGGAAGTCATTGAGACTGCTTACTGTAGGGTTGCGCTTTGTTTTCTCCAGATTTGGAGGTGGAGGCGCCCCACTGCTTTGACCTGTAAGAACCCTGTGATTGGTATCTAGAGCCTTTTGATCACCTGGATTTGCCTTGAGAGGCTCTGTTGGACACAGGAAAAGACCAATTTTTTAGTAGGCCAGTGCCTACTGAACCTGGGTGGCTGCACTTTTAAGAAATCTTTTACAGTTTGCATAGATTTAGCTTTGTCTCCCATTTCCTTTAAAACCTCTTCTGCCTTATTACCAGAGTATCATGCTGCAAGGGGGCATCCAACAATTTAGCTTTAACATGATCAGGCAGATTTTGCTCCTTGAGCCAGGCATGCCTTCTAATCACATATCCAGTAACTGCGGCCCTGCAAGAGGCCTCCAAGGAATCAAAACCACATTGCAAAGTATGCTTTCCAACCTGTTCTGCTGAATGCAATAATTCCTGTAATTCTTTATTTTCCACACAATCAGAAATCAACATAATTTTCTGTTTCAATAAGCCCATAACATGCTGTTGATATTTAAGCATATGAAACTGGCAGCTTAAGGCCCTAATTGCCAAGGTTGCTGACGTATAAACCTTCTTTCCCCATCTATCCAGCGCCCTGGAATCTCTATCAGAGGGGGTAGGATTTTTGGCTGTAGTGGCCTTTACACCTTTGGGACCCTGTGTCTCAGGATCAGCAGTAGGATTTTTGAATAAACATTTGTGGGAGTCAGGAACCCTGTAATATCTGTCTGGCTTACTAGGAGCCGAAGGTAGGGAATCAAGAGCCATGCTTTAGAAAACACATCATGAACAATGTCTAAAACAGGAGGTATTGCCAAAGGCCTATGCTGAGGAAGAAAGAAATCCCTAAGCCTCTTTTTTGATTCAGAGAAATCCTTACTCTCCCAGTGAAAATGTTCCCTTAAAGTATGTAAGGTTTCTCCACGGGAATAATCCTCAAGAGGAGATGCAGATGGTATGGATTCTTCTGCATCAGAATCCTCATAGGGTGGAATAGAAAATTCATGATCAGAAGAAATGGAAACCTGATCTGAAGATTCATAATCAGTGCCTTGCCTAGGCCTCTTAGCGGGGGGGGGGGGCCTGATCAAGGTAACCAAGTCCTCAGCCATTTTGATAATCTGTTTTTTAGGCATAGGGCCCTGAGCACGTGGCTCATGCGTCAGTTTTTTAGACATAGAAGATGTTTCTGATCTTGTTTTTGAAGCTGGCGTCAGTTTTATATAAAAATGTTGAGGCCTGAAAACACCCTCAGAAGCCGGTGCCTGCTCAGCGGCTCCGGACCCATCCAAGGGAGAGACATCCACGAGTTCAATACTCTGAGAATCTCGTGGCATACCGGACTCTGCATAGAGTAAGTAAGTAGAGACCTGCGACTTAAAAGTAGAGGGTATCAGGGGCTGTGAAAGCGCCTCACTGAGTACCGGCGAACTGGCGACTGGCTTAGAAGTTTCATCGTCGGTTTTGGACCTCGACGTCTCTCTATCTTTTTATTTGTGTTTTTTGTGAACTCCGGTAGTCGGATTGCTAACCTAGGACATTTCAGGGTAATTAAATCTGGATCCAAAATATTTAGAAGCAAAAATATACAGACGCTTAATAGTGTGTTGGTTAAATCTAGCACAAAACCGACAGCAAGGCAGGTTATGATCTGGGCCTAGGCAAGGAATACAGTACAAATGAAAATCTTTATGAGGTATTTGCTTCTCACAAGTAATGCAATTATTAACTTTTACTGACATCGGTAAGGAGCAAGAAAAAATTTCCCCAACGGGGTACTTAGCTTTAGTTGAAGACTTTGGTTCTGAAACTCGAATGCGTAAATTTCAGGAGTCGGCCGACCGGCACTTGCGAACTGCTTCTGCTTCGGGCACCACACGGCAAGAAAGACTGAATAAAATGGTGTTGGCTGCATGTTTTAAACCCCTGACTACCTGACGTCATGGAAGAGGAGACAGCAACCGGCGCAGGACCCAAGACTTTGTTATTCAGGCCGACTGAGGGCAACCTGCCGGCAGATTACCCAAATGTAAGGACTGCAACAGTGAAACACGATGAACATTGGGGGGAAGGCATAAAGGAACTTCCCCTCCCAAAACATGCTGAAGCAACCACTGTCCTTGCTAGAAGAGAGTGGGTTATTGAGCAGAAGGTCTGCAGTTTCCTGTTCTGGGGGGAGGCAAACAGATCTATTTGTGGAGCACCCCACCGGTGGACTATGTCTAAAAAGACCTCCCTGTTCAGCATCCATTCGTGCTGAGGCGCAGAGGTCCTGCTCAAGAGATCTGCTTGGTGGTTGTCCTGTGAGGGGATGTAGACCGCCTGCAGGACTAAGTTGAGCCGGGAGGTGAAGTCCCATATCAGCAGGGATAGACTGCACAGCTGATAGGCCTTTGTCCCTCCCTGCTTGTTGAGGTACCACATCACTGTGGTGTAGTCGTTGACAATCTGGAGCACCCTTGGAACCAGAAGGGGGGAGAAGGTCTGCAGAGCTAAAGAAAACTGCTGCTATTTCCCTGATGCTGATGTGTTTGGCCTGAAGAGTGGGATGCCATTTTTCTTGAATCTTGTAAGAGGCCAGAGTTGCTCCCCAACCTGAATCTGAGGCATCTGTATGCATAACTTGGGTTGGGGTGGGGGGCTGTAGTGGGAGCGCTGGGTTCAACTACACTTACTATATCCACCAGTTGATTTCTGTTTTCAGACAGGGAAGGAGGGGGTGGGCCTGCTCTAGGGGATGTAGGTGCTGGGACCAGGTGTTCTTCAGGAACCACTGCAGCTTGCGCATGTGCATTCTTGCCAGTGGTAGCATGGGGATGGTTGCTGCCATTAAACCCAGGAGACGAAGAAAATGCATTTCCATCACCTTTTGGGATAGTAGAGCTTCCTGGAAGTGGGAAGTTAAAGACAGAACCTTGTCCTGAGGTAGAAAGGCCTTCAGTGAGTCTGTTCTGATTCTGCAGCTGAGGAAAATCTTGCCATGGCTTGGTATCGGAGAGGATTTGGGGAGGTTGACTGTGAATCCTAGGTTCTGTAGAAGGGACATGATGAAATGTAGATGCTTTAATAGAGTATCCCTGAACTCTGCCAGAATCAGGATGTCGTCCAGATAAGGGTAGATCTGTATCCTTTGAGTTCTGTAGACGGCAGTGGCTGGGGCTAGGCACTTTGTAAAAACTCTGGATAAACCAAAGGGCAAGGCAATAAATTAGAAATGAGAGGATGGGCCACAGAAACGAAGGAATTGTTTGTGGTAACTCCAGATGGATATGTGCAAGTAGGCTTCCTTTAGGTCTAGGGTGACCATGAAGTCTTTGGCTGGAATGAGGGTCAGCAGGGTGGGGAGACAGAGCATTTTGAAAGAGGGTACCTAAAGATGTAGGTTTAAGAAAGGAGAGATCTAAGATGGGTCTCCAGGGGCCATCTTTTTTGGGGACCAGGAAGAGACGGGAGTAAAACCCTTTTGCTTCTTGTCTTAGAAGAACAGGTTCTATGGTGCCTAGCTTTAGAAGATCTGCCAGAACTTGTGGCATGAGATGGACCTGGTTTTTGGGGAGGGAATGGATGCCTCTTCTGGGTGGCTTCTCTCTCCAGGATAGGAAGTATCCTTTTTCCACTGGTCCGAAGTGATGAATTGCCAAAGGGTGAGACAGTGGGAAAGGCGGGCTGAGAGGGGGAGGTGAGCAAGGCATGTGTGAAAGGGCCGTTTAGGTTGCTGTGGTGGAGCAGGGGATCTGGAGGTTATAGGTCTTCTAGCCCCACTCCTGGACCTGGAATATGAGGACTGTGGAGTATGTCTTACAAAGGTGGCTTTAGCAGGGTAGTTCCTATAATACTTGGGTATGGGCGACACCAGCATATGCTTAATAATTTTCTTGTAGATTTTTAAAAAGGTCAGATGATTTTTTTCCGAAAAGCACACTGTGTTCCAGAGGGGAGTCCTGGATTTTGGCCTTGAAGTCCTCGGGGAGGTACCTCCTGAGGGCTGAAGCAGATGCTGCAGACGTGGTAGATGCTTCTGCAGCATCATAGCTGCACCAGATGGAGTGCCTGGCTACCTGTTGGGCCAAGGAAAGTTTGGATGTCCATCTTGCTGGGACTGTCAGGCAAGGAAGCCAGCATGGAGGAGGCTTGACATACTAAGTCTAATGCATACTTGGTCATGTGGGTCTGATAATTTATAGCTCTAAGAGCCAAAGCAGAAGTGTACACCTTCTTCACCATCCTATCCATGTACTTACTGTCTTTATCAGTGGGTAGCAGGGAGGCAGATGGCAGCAGTCTAGACTGCCCATCTGCTGTAGTGGCAATAACAACTGGGTAGACAAAGGTGGCTTAATTAAGAATATGTGGTCCTCTGGTACTTTATAGACATGGTCAGGACGCTTAGGGGCTGGAGGCTGGGAGTCAGGGGCCTTAGAAGCCATGTTGAAGGCATCCAAGTAAGCAGGGAGAACAGGGGGGACTACAGAAGGGGAGGGTGATTCCACTTGCAGCAGTTCAAAGTACCTTTTTTGGGTGTCTGTCATTTGGGAAGTATCCCATTTAAAGTAATCCTTCATCTTGGTGATGGTCTCACCAAAAGTAATGTCCTCAGGGGGAAAGTCCTCCTCCACAGATTCCTCATCCGGAGAGTAATATTCTTGGGGGGAGACAATCTGGGAAACATAAGAAATGGACTCCTCTGATGATGAGAAAGAAGAGTCATGTTCTTCTTCCCAGACTTGAGGGGTCATGGATGGGAGGGAAGAAGCAGAGACAGGCCCAGGACTCAGAAGAGTCAGGGAGGAGAAGGAGACTGAGGCTGAAGGCTTAAGGGCCATGAAGGCCTCCGTGAGAGAAGAAGTGAAGGCCTGTCAATCTGGTGTGACTTCTGAAGAAGTGGAGGTACGTTTAGTTTTCTGCTTCTTTTTGGCCGAAGAGGATGTAGAGAGAGCCCTGGCTTCGGGTCTGGATCCCTGCCGGAGATATCACCGAAATTGGTTACCCCGCAACCTCGACGGGCATCGATGTCTGAGTGAGCTCTGAGAACGTGCCGGTCGTCGGCTGCGAAACGGCTTCCTCAAGGGACGGCGCTGCAGTCGACAAATCCTTCTAGCGCACCTCAACCCCTAGATCGGATGTTGGCTGTGTGTTGGGAAGCAGAGTGGCAGGCAAAGAAGGCCTAGGAACCTGCGGCCTCTGATGCAGGATCTATCCTAATGGCTAACCGTCTGAGGCATTGGTTCTCGAGATAGAGATTTAACACTGGTAGCCGGCTGCTCAAGGTCTTAGGCACAAACGATTGACAAATAGTGCATGAGGAGTGATCGTGTTCCCAGCCTAGGCAAAAAAACACACCTGCTATGGTCATCCTTATGGGGTATCTGGCACTGGCACTTTCCCTTATTTCCTGACATCAGCTAAAGGATACAACAACCAAGCGTTAGCTAGAACTATTGTCAAAAATAAGAAAATCTGAAACCCAATGGGCTACTTATCTTTAAGATGCGATGTCTGTGAAGAGGCAATCGTACGATGCAAATGTGGTCTGCAGCTGAAAAGTTCTGAGGATTGTGTGTGCAGACGTCACATTTAAGTTCCCCTGGTTTATGGCCCTACGTGTGACGTCCCACGCACACCACAGCAGCCAACCTGAAGCTTTTGTACAGAAGTTGACGTATGAGTCGCCTGAGGACAGGAATTCCCACACCTACAATACTGCAACACAGGAATAGGACATCTTACCATAATAGTAGACTTCCTACTGATCACTGTTGGGAGTATTCCAAATAAATTGGTCATCACCACTGATGTCTGGCTGAGGTACCAAATCTTAACCTTCACAGAGTCGTACGTCTGACATGTGACCTCAGCTCGTAAGCACAGGTGGTATATAGTCGTACATATGTGCACAGACCCTAATACAATCTCCAAGCCATAGGTCTGAAGTCCTCTTGAGAGAATGACTTGTTAGGTAGAAGGGGACAAGCAGAAAAAGGTATGAAGTCCCCATGGTCCTAGGGTCCTGCCTACAGGGCAGAAAGAGAGGAGGAGGGTGGGAAAGAATACCACAACAGCGATCAGTAGGACATGGGAGTATGTCTGGGGAAGCAAGATCCACTATCTTGTACTGGTCCAAAAGCTTCAGACATTGGGTGTCCAAGAAAGTGTTCAGTGAAGACAGAAATAATCACAAAGTCTTTGGCACAAAGGACAGGCAAATGGAAATTACAGCTGTATAAGAACTTACCATAACAGCAGATGTCCTATTGATCACTGGTGTATTATTCCTGGCAAGATCATCAGGGGATGGAGGGTGGGATGGAGTACTGCAACAGTGATCAGCAGGATATCTACTGTTATGGTAAGTTCTTACATAATTGTACTATCTCCTGAGTGAAATCATTGTTGCAGTACTTCTAACAAATGGGTGATTACCAGAGCTGAAGGAGGTATGGGTGGGTTGGCTACTAAGTAGAACTGTCCAGTAGCCTGGATAGGACTGATCTTGCAGAGGCTGCCCTCAACTTGGAGAAAGCATCAATTTTGTAATGTTTGCTACAGGTGCATACAGAGGAACAAGCAGCCACCTCTAAAACAGACAGACCGCCCTGAGGAAACAGATAGCCTTAGAAATCCAGGAAGCAATAGTTTTGAAGTCTGACTGACCCAGCTTAGAGGGCACAAAAGACATGAAAAGCCGGTTATGCTTTCTGAAGAATTTAGTTCTGTCCAAGTAAAATCTGACTTGCCTGTGAATGTCTACAGAATGTAAGAACCTTTCACCAGTTTTGAAGATTGGGGAAAAGGGTGGGACGATAAACAGACTGATAAGACATCTATAATTCACTACCATAGGCTTGAAGGAGGGGTTAGTCCTACAGTCATCTAGCCTTTGTGAAAAATAAGAAAGTGGGGAATGGTCATGAGACCTTGTAGCTCAGAAATTCCCCTGGTAGAGGTGAGGGCCAAGAGGAGGATGGTTTTCCAAGTACAGATTTTCAAAGAAGCAGAAGAAGCTGGCTTAAAGGGAGGCAGAGTAAGCCTTTCTAGCATAAAATAAAGATTTTGGCAGGGTTAAGGTGTAGAACTTTACTAGGAAAAAGCTTTATCTCTGGCCTAGTCATAAGTGGAGGACTAACATGGAGGCAAACATTAGCTGACAAGCAAGTTTTTGTGGAAGATCAGGTCAAGCATGATGAAGGAAGTTCACAGAAGTATTGCAATACTGTAGGGACGAGTGTTAAGAGTGGATCCTGACTGTTTGCAGCACCAGAAAGAAAACCTCTTCCACTTTGCAGTGTAAGCTTTTCTAGTAATGTGTGCCCTAGCCTCCTATAGGATTCGTACAACCTCTTTAGAGAAGAGATGTCTTTGACAGATTAAAAATCTTATCCATAGAGTAGGGCTGAGAGATGGAAGATTTGGCTGCAGCAGCAATCCCTTTTGCTGAGTTATATGATCCAGCTGAAGTATTGTCCTTTAACTTTCCTTTGCTAGGTGAAAAAGCAAGGGGAACCAATGCTGCCTCAGCCAAAATGGAGCCAGTAGGAGGAGTCAGGGTGTATCCCTTTGTGCTTTTAGAAGGATCTCCGGAATAGGCAGAGGAAGAAAGGCAAAGAAGAACTTCCCCATCCACTGGAAAGAGAACGCATCTGTCATCCAGGCTGTGGGACAAGGGTTCCTTGGCGCAGAACTAGGGGGAGATTATGGCTGCTTAATGAAGAAAGAGGTCTATCTGTGGGGTGCCCCACTGAAGTGTGACGTTGTGGAAGACTTCCCTGTTCAGAGTCCACTTATGGGGGTCCTCCAGGGAGCAATTTAAGCAGTCTGCTATTAGATTGCCTGAGAAGAGATGCATGTGTCTGTAAGCATGATGTTCATTTGTGCTGATATATTTAATGCCTCCTGAGCCAACCTGCTAGTTCGTAAGAACTGGTGCCTCCCTGCTAGTTTATGTATCACATGACTGTGGTGTTTTCTGAACACTTGGAGGGGTCCTGTTTTCCAAATGCAGGTAAAAATCTGAAAGGCTTGCCAAAGGGCCCTCATTTATTTTAGGCTGAAGTGTTCTTTCAGGAAATGGGACTGCCATTTTTCCCCTGCACTCCAAGATCTTTGTCCAGGCTCCCTACGCCTCGTCTGAGGTGCTCCTGTGGACCTGCTGCAGTGGAAGAGGAAGTGAGAAAGGTAATCCTGGATTGAAGATGGCCTGCCGCTTCCAACAAGTTGGCTCCTTCTTGATACAAAGGAGGAGGGTGATAAGAGTGTTTAAGGGGTGGAAGTGCTAGGACCACACAGACTTCAAATACAAAGGGATTTTCCTCATGTGAAGTCTGGCCAAGGGAAGCACAGGAAATGTGCCTGACATGAATCCCAAGGTCCTTAGCATCTCTCTTGCAGAGCAATGTGAAGCGGAAGAAAGGTCTTGGAAGTATTTGGACAGACTGAGAACCTTCTTCTGGGGAAGGAAGGCATGTATTTTCTGTGTGTCCAGTATGCATCCCAGAAACACAAGGTCCTGTGTAGGGACCACATGTGACTTTGTTTCCCTAGTTTATGGTGAAACCCAGACTTGTGAGAATGTGAAGGTTGAATCGAAAATACTGGAAAAGGAGCTTGGATCAGAAGGTCATTCAGGTAATGGGAAAATCTGAATTCCCTGAGTGTGATAGAAGCTAGGCACTATGTAAACATTTAAGTACAAAACTATGTAAACATTCTTGGGGCTACGGAAAGGCCAAAAAAAGTGCAGTAAACTGACAGTGTGAGAAACCAGAGAAAAACATGAGGAAGCTCCTGCAGGAAAGATACGTAGGGATGTGTAGGTAGGTGTCCTTCAGATATAATGACACTAAGAAAGCCTGCAGCAGAATGAAAGGAAGAAGCTTCTGAAGGGAGAGCATTTTGAAAGAGAACGTTCAGATATGTGATCAGGGGAGATGGGTCTCCACTGCCCTTCTTTTCTCAGTACTAGAAAAATCCTGGAATAAAACCCTTTTCCTACAAATTCTTTTGGGACTTGCTTGAAGGTCCCGATTCAAGACATTTTCAATTATGGAGGTTAGAAGAGAAGTTAGGCTTTGAAGAGGTGGAGGCACGCCTTTCAGAGGGGGATGCTCTCCTAAGACATGGCATAGCTGTCTCTGATGATGGACAGAATCCATTTGTCAGTGGTAATATTTTCCCAACTGGTCAGGGAGAGTAGCAGTTTTTGGGAAAGAGGGCAAGAGAGGCTGGGAGAAGAGAAAGGGTGCTGCAGAGGTAGTCACAAACGTTTGCTGCCAAAAGGTGGCCTCCAAGCTTAGTTTCCTTTTGTGTTTTTTTCAGAGCATCTTTTCATGGGGGGGGGGGGGGGTCTTTGTTTCTGAAATGGCCTAGGGTTTCCTACTAATGAAAGGAGCAGATTTGGCTGCGTAGTTCCTATGGTACATAAAAACTGAGGAGAGTAATCTGCCTACAGTCTTTCTTGGTTTTACCTTGGTCTTTGAGAGTTTTGAACAGACTGGCTGCCTAACAGCTGAACAGCAAGTCTTTGTCCAAAGGTGAACCTAGAATTTTAGACAAAATTCCTCAGGCACAGGTTGACTGCAAAGCCATGCATACCTGCGGATAACAGATCCAGTGGCAGCTGCCCTTGAAGAAACATCTGCAGCATCATAACTAATGCTGTATCTGGAAATTTCAGTGGCCTGCAGAAGTAAGCTCGGCATCTGCTGCTTAGAGTCTACTATGGGAGGATTGTAGATGGCTTTGTTCAGGGAGGCCAAAACACAGATCAAATACATCAAGTCATTTGAGTCTGGTAATTAACTGCCCTGAAAGTAAGGTATCACAGGTGTAAACCTTCTTTTCCCATCTATCGATAGTCCTACTGTCTTTGTCTGCTGGTAGTACATTAGCACTGAGCAGCATCTTAGAGGGCTTGTCTGCAGAGAGAGTGAAACTGCCAAAGGGTCTGTCACTGGTTTCTTTAACAGATATTTTAGATCATCAAGGGCCTTGTAAACCTGTATGATCTCTCGGGAGCTGCAAGTTGAGAGTCAGGTGCAAAAGAGATGGCCTGAAAAGCATCCTGGAAATCCACAAGGACAAGAGGTACCAGTGCAGGGGCAGACGTACCCATCTCCAAGATAGAGCAATACTTATTCTAGACACCAGAGATTTAAGTAGATTGCCAATCAAAGCGTTAAACTATGTTCTGTATACTCTCACCAAAGGAAGCTTCTTCAACAGGTGAATCAGGTGAAAGTGAGTCCCATTCAGCAGAGAAAATTTGACCTGTGGAAATGCATTTGAGAGGAATAATCCAGAGAATGTTCTGCATCATCATCCTGCTCCTCATCACAAGAGGAAGTCAGGTTGGGTTTTACAGGAGCAGCCTATGGCAGGGGACACCCAAAGGAGGAAGGTTTTAAGGACATAATCGCTTTAAAAAAAAGTATGTACTCACCATAACGTTCCATCTGAGTTTATGCTTTTCATTTGTCTTCAACCTACTTATGGGAACACAGATTCGGTATGGATCCGACTCGGTCACATTTTCCAGCATCGGATCCAAGTTCCTCCCCTACGCATAATCCCCCCATCTCCCTTCTCCCCTCAGATAGAGTTTGTTACAGACAGTAGTATCTCAGCTTAACCATATGCCTAAATCCCTGGGATTATCACCCCTTAGCTCACTACAGAAAAAGGGTCGCCAGAATAGGGGGCTATGGCTTTTCATACGGTCCACTACACAGCCAACATAAGGCAGGGGGAAGGAGGGAGGGACAGTTGAAGACAAATGAATAGCAACAACTCACATGGAACGTTATGGTGAGTACATAACTTTATCTGAATTTGTTGTTTTCATTTGGTCTTCAACCAGCTAACAATGAACCCTGGGAGGTCCTCATGGAAGGATGTTCCACAGCAAGGCCGAGCCAAAGGATGCCCTGCCTCTGGAAAGGAGATCCAACTTGTAATAAGAGATGAACATATATGACGCCCAAGTAGCTGCTGAGCAAATGTCATCTAAAAAAATCCTAGACCAAAAAGCTGCAGAAGTAGCTACAGTCCTAGAAGAATGTGCACTGACATGTCCAGGTGGGAATAAACCTTTGTTCAATGGGCCAACGTAATGGTCTCACAGATCCAGCAAGCAATAGTTACCTTTGATACTGGTTTTCCTAAGAAAGGCTTAGAAAAAGGAAACAAAAAGCTGATCAGACTTACAAAAGGATTTTGTTCTATGTAAATAGAAACGCGGTTGTCTGTGAACATCAAGTAAGTGCAATTTACATTCTCCCTTATTCTGGAAATTGGGAAAGAAGACAGGGAGACTGATGACCTGGTTAATGTTAGATTATGATGCCACTTTTGGAAGGAATGAGGGATTCGTCCTTAGAGAAACCCTGTCTTAATGAAACACCCTGTAAGGGAGTATGACAGTTAAGGCCTGGATCTCCAAAACTTTCTTGGCTGAGGTAATAACGACCAGTAAAGCTGTCTTCCAAGACAGGAACTGTAAGTCAACCATAGTTGCAGGTTCAAAAGGAGGAGAAACCAAAGCTTGTAGAACTAAGGTAAGATTTGGAAGATGCCAAAGAAGCCGAATTCTCTCCTATGTGAAAATTGGATATTGCTGCCAAGTGCACCTTTACTGTGGAAAAACTGGCACCATGATTGAAAATATCTGCCAAAAGCTCCAAACTGCCAGGCATACTACCAAAATCTTCTTGACCGGAGAAGACAGCCCGGGAGTCCTAACTATCACTAGAACTGGAGCAGACAAGCCATGAGCTTCAGGCTGACTAAATCTGGGTGCGGGATCCCTTGAGGGATGCAGTGTCCAAGGAGGATACATTGCATGAGACCACAGAGAAAGGAACCAAACTTGGCAAGGCCAGAAGTGGGCAATGAGGATCACTAAGCTCCCCAGCCATCGAACTTTCTCAATGAATTTCGGAATTAGAGGGAGAGGAGGGTAAACATACAGTAGACCAGAGGGCCAAGCATGAACTAGAGTGTCTCTGGGGGACTCCTGCGGAAGGGGGGTTCAGAGCGAAATACTTGCTGCACTTCATGTTGGAAGGAGTGGTGAAGAGATCGTAACAAGGCTGACCCCACTTTAGGAAGATCTGCTCTGCTACAGAAGGAATCAGAGACCAGTCGTAAGGCATCAGGATAGATCTGCTGAGCCTGTCCACCAGTATGTTGGACCTCCCAGGAATATGCGTTGCCAACAAAAATCGTCCAGAGATCGCCCACTCCTACAGTCTCATGGCTTCATGATAAAGGGGGTAAGATCTGGTCCCCCCCCTATTTGTTGATGTATACCAGACTACAGACATATTGTCTGTCTGGATGGCAATCGCCCCTTGGGGAAAATGGGCATGTAGAGCTTGCAAAGCTAACAGCACTGCCCTCAGCTCCATGATGTTGATATGCAGATGGGTCTCCAGGGAAAACCACGTGCCTTGGACTGCCCTTCCCACCCAAAGCCCCCCCCCCCCCCCCCCCAGTAGGGAGATGTCTGTGGTCACCGTTTTCACCAGGGTGGGAAGAATAAATGGAAGGCTCTGAAGGAGTTGCGGGACTGAAGCCACCAGAGAAGTGAACCCCTGCATGCTCGAGTTAACCGAACCAGATGAGACAAGGGCAGGTCTACCAAGGTCCACTGGACAGCCAGAGTCCACTGGAGAACCCTCATGTGGAGGTGAGCCATTGGAATAAGATAATTGTGGCCACCATGGATCCCAACATCTGAACAACTGAATCCACAGGGGGACACTGAGTTTGAATAACGTAACTGACATGATGTCGGAGGGATAACGGTCTGTCGGAGTTAGTAATGCCTTGCTCTGGATAGTATCTAAGCGAGCCCCAATGTAATCTAGAACTTGAACTGGTACCAACTGGCACTTGTTGAGACTGACCGTTATACTTTATTATTTATTTATTTATTTGCAGTTGGTTTACCAGGATAGTCCATTGGGCCAAAAGAACCCGTTTTCAATGGAGTCCTGGGTAGAAAAGCTCCAATACAGACAAAATTAGGTGCATACAAAAATTACAAAAAGATTGTACAGAGTAAAACATAAAACATTTAAGCTCACAATTCAAAAGCATTCAAATCAATACAGTATGATGAGGATAAATGAGAGGTAAGAAAAAAGAAAGAGTAATGTGATATTCATCTAGAGGAGTTATTCAAGCAGGTGAAGTGGTGAACGGTCTTGAGAAGGAGATCCTTGACTTGACACAGAAGATGCCTGGAGGGAGCAGAAAGGAGCCAGTCTTCCAGGTTAAGGAAGACCTGGAACCCCTGCAGACGCAGGTGAGCCATCATTACTGCCATCACTTTGAACACTCTGGGCACAGTGGTGAGCCCAAATAAGAGTGTTCTGAACTGATAATGACTGGATGCCAGCCAGAAGCAGAGGAAGCTCTGAGAACGTCTGATGTGATAGTACGCGTCTTGGAGGTCCGCAGAGCACATCCAATCATTTATCTGCAGAAAGGGCAGAATGGATTGGAACATGACCATCTGAAACTTTGTCTTGGTAACTGACATGTTTAAGGTAGAAAGATCCACGATGGGTCTTAAGTCCCCTGTTTTCCTTAGTAATAAAAAGAACCTGGAATAGATACCTTATCCAGACTGGCCTGGGGAAAGGAATGGATGACTCGCTTTTCGAAAAGTCTGAAAATTTCTACTGGTGCCTGTTCTCGTTGCACAGGTGGGACATCCAGGAGATGTTTTGGATGGACTGGGGTGTGAAGGAAGGGGACTGAATATCCTTTGGATATGATCAGCAAACCCAAAGATCGTTTGTGATAGACTCCCACAGTGTTGGGTGAAGAGAAAGGTACCCCCCCCCCCCGACTGCCTCCAGAGATGAGCAGTCGGGCAACCCTTCAGGGCTGTCCAGAACACAATCTTAACATCCTTGATTTCTCGGGCTCCCTCTGCCACAAGGGTAGCGTCTATCATATCCCACTCTGCCTCTGGGGAAAGATGACTCCTGGGTGTCATGGGAAATCTGCTGAGACTTTTAGAAACACATCTTCTTCACCCAGTGCTGATTCCTGGAAAAATATCATTGCGGGTTGAGAAGCGAATCCCGATGGCAGACAGGGTCTTCCTGTCTTTCTCACTCTGGACCAAGGTGTCTTACTAAAGAGTGTGGAACCGTCAAAGGAGCATTTGTAAATTACACCTTGAAGGGCTCCAAGAAAGCACAAAGCTGGAACCAGGAGTAGAGTCTGATGGCCAAGAGGCACCTTCAGTTGCATGTGACAGGAGCCTCATGGAAGTATTGGAAATGGCGGTAAGGGTGGCAATACAGGAAGTGAACACCTTCTCGTCCACTAGGACAGACTCAGTGACCTCCTTGACCAGGTCCCGCTGCAGTCTGATGACATGTGCCATGTAATTTAATACACGCAAAGCAAACTTGGCTGAGACGTACGTCCGCTTCACAAAATGTTCCATGGCGTGTGACTCTTGGTCTGGCAGATGGAACGAAGAACTCTCCTGAGCGAGTTCTTTCTTGGTAGCCACCACAACCACCAAGGCATCTACCAGGGATCCCTTCGACCAGTGTAGCTTGTTGGATGTGGAACTAAGAACTTTGTCAGGGTGCTTGGGATTAGGCAACATCCATGCCCTGGATGAAATGAGGTCCACGCCCAGGAGGTGGAAGGTCCTGTGCTAAACACCTCCAGGAACAGCGACTCGTCCTGGGTAGGTTTTTGGGTAGACCATTCCCACTCTAGCGCAGGATTTCCATGATGTCTCCGAAGGAGATATCCTCTTGGGGTGATCGAGGGTGAACCCTCCCCTTCCGCCAAGTCGGTGTCTTTCTGTAAGGGACTCCAAGTGCCTCCTTTTGCACGTATGTTTCAAAGGGAGCTTCTCAGGGGGAGTTTCTGGGGAGGACTCAGAAACCACAGGAAGGTTCCAGGGCCCCCCCCCCCCGAGGGGGGGGAGTGGCAACAGGCTGCTCCTGAGGGGGCCAGAAATAGAGGGAGCCAGGACTGACTCCGAGGAAGACAGCGTCAGAAGTCTTGACGGAGCCAAGAGAACCCTCTCCACCACATCGAAAGAAGAGGGCGAACGAACCAAGGTAGCAGGGGAGACTAAAACCATATCTGCTGCTCTCTGCACCAAAGGGAGAGCAGGATTGGAGCCTCTAGGCACCAAGACTCTGAGTGGAAGGGACAACTCTGAGAAAGTTGAAGCCAACAACATCCCTTCAGATCTGGCACCAAGACTACACCTCTGAGAGTCGGATGGCTCTGAAAGGGTAGGAGCTGAGCCACTCAGGGCAATGGTTGGCATCAAGGTACCAGGGACCATGGGCGCAGACCCCCCCCCCGACGCCGGGAAACCTCGGACCCGATGACTCTGAAACCTGGGGTCGGATCGGAGAAGGAGCAATGGGAAGGAAAGCAGAGTGTGTGCTCCCAGCCCAGGAAAGGGAGGGGGCAGGCAAAACTCCCATTTGGATGTGGGTCCGATGAACCTCTGCATCATCCTGCCCACCTGGGCCTCAGAAAGACTACAGGTGGACTGGGAGAAGGAAGCCACCGACCTGGACATGGAGTAACTCCAAAGGGAGGCAGAAAGGGGAGAATGGTCTCGGGAAATGTCCGGCTCCAGTTAAAACCGCGGAGACCAGAGCCGAGGTGAGTCTCGGGACAGATCTGACCGGGATTTGGTTGGAGGTCCCTCAAGGGAAGTGCAGTTGGAGGACCGCTGTTTAGGCCTGTCCCAGTCCTTGGAACAAGCCTTCTCCCCCCATCTCCAGACTTCTTAGATGGAGACTGAGACCCAGAAGCCGAGGCAAAAGGGGTAGAGGGGACCGCTGCCTCCGAAGGCAGAAGGCCCTTCAAAATCAGCTTGCTCTGCCTGTCAATAACCACACGGGGGTTGAAACCCACGCAGATCGAGGAAGAAGTCTCTAAATGCTGCTCCCCTGACAAACAACACACAAGGTGTGGCCATCAGATGGGGCTAGCTTTTGGCCACATTCAGCACATTTCCTCAAGCCTGATGTGGATGGCTTCACCACAGCTAGAAGAAAAAACTACACATATTCACACAACCTAGAAAGGGTGAGCTAGAGAGGAATTTTTTTTATTATTATTTATTTATTTATTTATTTAAAAGAGACCAATGAACTAGCACACAGGGATAGAGTAGGAGAAAGTTAGTGACAGGTTGAGGATTATAGAGAAAAACAGGAAAGATTTACTTACTGAAAAAAAAGTTTAAACTGAGGAAGCTCGGAACTATGAAAGTACAGTTGTGTACACTTACCATAAATGTAGATGTTTCAGTGTATTCACTGTTGCAGTCATTACAATTGGGTAATCTGCTGGCAGGTTGCTCTCAGTTGGCCTGATTAACAAAGTCTTGGGTCCTGCATCGGTTGCTGTCCCTTCTTCCATGATGTCAGGTCGTCAGGAGTATAAAACATGCAGCCGACGCCATTACATCAGTTTTTCTTGCCCCAGATGTCATGTGCCCCCCCAAATTGGGAGCCAAATATTTAAGTAATTAAAAACACAAAAATATACCTCCAAACAAAAGAAAATATACCAAAAAGGCTTTTAAGCATAGTAAAGGAAAGTGGAGGTATAGTACAAAAAAAACAGGGGCTTGGAGGGAGGGTAACCAGGACTGCAACAGCGAATACACTTGAACATCTACATGTATGGCAAGTGTACACAACTGTACTATGTTCTTCGTGTTTCACTGTTGCAGTCATTACATTTAGGTAGATTCCCAAAGCTATGGTTGGGAGGATGGATTTACACAGCATTACGACCAGCTATAAGGCCCTTCAGGACAGCAGAGGCAAAGCCAGCTCTGGATTTAGAGAAGAAAGGTAAATGGTAATGTTTGGTGAACGTAAGAAATGAGCACTGGGTAGCAGCTACTAGAATGTCTCTGGTAGGAACACCTCTGAGAAGGGCTGTAGAAGTAGATGCAGCCCTGGTGGAATGAGATCTGATCCCCTGGGGGATAGTTTTACCATGGTGCATATAGCAGAAACGAATGCAACGGCTTATCCATTTGGAAATAGTCTGCTTTGAAATAGCCTTTCCCTCTGTCCCTGCAGCAAATGCCACCAGTAGTTGTTCAGATTTTCTTTGAGATTTTGTCCTGTTTAAGTAAAATCTAAGTTGTCTGTGTACATCCAATGAATGTAGAATCCTTTCCCCCTTGTTCTGTGGATTGGGAAAGAAAGTTGGCAAATGAATGGTCTGATTAAGGGCCGCACTGGATACCACCTTAGGCATGAAGGATGGAATGGTCCTGAGAGACACCCTGTCCGCATGAAAAGTAATGAAAGGCTCCACTGCCATAAGAGCTTGTAATTCGGAAATCCTTCTAGCTGAAGTGACTGCTAAAAGGAAAGCTGTTTTCCAGGAGAGAAATTTTAAGTCTGCAGTAGCAGCTGGCTCGAAAGGAGGGAGAGTGAGTTTTTCCAATACAAAATTGAGGTGTCAGGCAGGGGTTGGAGCCTCTCCTGGGTGGTCTTAAGTTTTTGGCCCCTTTGAGATACTGCTTTAGCAGAGGATGAGAAGAGGGGAGGTTCAAAGTTGTAAAATGAGCTGAAATGGCTGAGGCATGGATTTTTATGGAAGAAAAGGACAGGCCCTTGTGAAGCATCTCAATTAAATATTGTAAAATCTGAGGAATATTGGGCACTGTTGTGCTTATCCCTTGTGACTGATTCCTGGCACAGAATCTTTTCCATTTGTCAGCATAAGAATTTCTAGTACTAGGCCTTCTTGCCTCCAAAATGACATCCATCATAGGTCTGCTGAGGGATGCTAAGGGTGAATTAAGGTGATTAGCCATGCTGCAAGATTCAAAGTATGGAGCCGAGCCGAGTGTGCAGAATTTGGTTGTTCTGCTGAGACAGTAAGCAAGGTGACTGAGGCAGGTGCCACGGTGGAAGGTGTGACACATTGCGCAGGAGTAGGTACCAGTGTTGGTGAGGCCAGTCTGGAGCAATCAAAATCATTTTTGGTCTGTCCTGTTTGACTTTTAGTAGGACTTTGGAGAGCAGAGGCAGAGGGGGAAAGGCATAGACTGATAGGTTTTTCCAGCTGAATGATAGAGCATCCACTTTCCAGGCTTCCTTGTGATGAGTTCTTGAGCAGAGCTTGTCCAACTGATAGTTCTGGGGTGAAGAAAAAAGATCTATGTCTGGACTCCCCCATTTGTGTGTCAACATGTTGAAAATCCGTGCTTCCAGTTTCCATTCATGTGGGTCCATGAGATTTCTGCTTAGTTTGTCTGCCAAAGTATTCAGCTTTCCTGGCAGGAATTGAGCTTGTAATTGAATTTGATAGATCAAGGCAGTGTTCCACAATGCAGTGGATAGTCTGCAAAGGGGGTAGGAGTGTGTACCCCCATGCTTGTTTATGTACTACATAACTGTCGTGTTCTCTGTCTTTATCATTAATTGTCCTGGATGGAGATGGCCCTTGAAGGCTGTCAGTGCATTCTGCACAGCTAGCATCTCTTTTTGAGTGATACGAAGGTGCATTTGATTTGGGCTCCATTTGCCCTGAATGCACTTACCTGCCAGATGAGCCCCCCCAAGCATAGTCTGATGCATCTGTAGTTAGGGTTTGGGCGGCAAGGGGTGGAATGAATGGCAGTCCCTTGTTTTGGTGGCAGGCCTCTGCCCACCATATGAACTCTAGCTGCAGGCAAGGTATGATAGGAATCATTGTTTCCAGGCTGTGTCAATGTTGACTCCATAAACTCTGTAAGTACCACTGAAGTTTCCTCATATGCAGTCTTGCATATAGAATTAGAAGAATGCAGGAGGCCATGAACCCCAAGGCTTGCAGAATTTGTCTTGCAGATAGCAGGGTTTTTGTGGCCACCTGTTTGAAGTAAGTCACCAACTGAATTTGCTTTTCTGGTGTAAGGTAAGCCATCTGGGTGGTTGTATTCAAGCTTGCACCCAGGAATGTAATTTTTTGAGAGGGTACCATTTGTGATCACTTTTCGTTTATGGTGCACTCTAGACAAGTTAAAACCTTTTTTTTTTTTTTTTTTACAAACGCCATATGTTTTTGAAGAATGCCCCTGTTTTCTGCCTGAATTAGACAATCGTCCAGGTATGGATATATCTGAATATTTATTTGCCTGCAAAATGCAATTACTGGAGCCAGGCACTTTGTGAGGGCCATAGGCGCAGAAGATAAGCCAAAGGGCAGTGCAGAGAACTGGTAATGCAAATAGCCTGCTTTGAAGCGGAGGTATCTTCTGCAAGATTCCCTGATTGGGATATACAGGTAAGCCTCTTTTAAATCTAGAGTTACCAACAAGGCATCTTTGCCTAGCATAGGAAGTAACTGTTGAAGAGTCAGCATCTTGAATTTTGGAATGTCCAGAAATGTGTTTAGAGTAGACAAGTCCAGAATTGGACGCCATGATTTGCCTTTTCTGGGTACCAGGAAAAGTCTTGAATAGAAACCTTGTCCCTTTTCTTCCTCTGGGAGTGGTTGAATAGCTCCCATGTTCATGAGAGACAGTACTTGTTTCTGGGCCTCTGCCCACTGATTTGTGGGCAGGTCTGGCCATCCGTTTAGGATTGGCAACGTGTGGAAATGAAATTTGTATCCCTGGATACTAAATTTAAAACCCATTTGTCCTGGGTTATAAGTTGCCAGTTTCTTACATGAAGTGCCAGTTTTCCCCCCAAAGGGGCGGCTGAAAGGTTAAGTGCTTGGTAAGTGTAGAGGGAAGTCATTGAGACTGCTTACCATAGGGAGGTGTCTTGTTGTTTCCAGATTTGGAGGAGGCACCCCATTTTTTTGCTCTAAAACTCCCTTGTGACCGAAACCTGGAGCATTTGGAATGTCTGGGTTTGACTTGAGTGGCTCTCGAAGGAAATGGAAAGGACCAGTTCTTAGTAGGCCAGTGCCTACTAAATCTTGGAGGTTGCACTTGTAAGAAATCTTTCACAGTTTTCATAGATTTTAGCTTTATCTTCCATCTTTTTTAAAGCTTCTTCAGCCTTATTACCAAAGAGACGGTCCTGTTGTAAAGGAGCATCCAACAATTTTGCTTTAACATTATCTGGCAGAGTCTGCTCTCTGAGCCAAACATGAATTCTTAGCACAGAGCCAGTTACAGCAGCCCTGCAAGAGGCCTCCAAAGAATCAAAACCACATTGCAAAGTATATTTTCCAACTCGTTCAGCTGAATGCAATAAATCCTGTAAATCTTTATTTTCTACGCAGTCAGAAATTAACATAATTTTCTTTTTAAGGAGTCCCATGATATGTGGCTGGTATTTAAGCATATGAAATTGACAGTTTAAAGCCATGATTGCCAAGGTTGCAGAAGTGTAAACCTTCTTACCCCATCTATCCAGCGCCCTGGAGTCTCTATTAGAAGGGGTAGGATTTTTAGCAGTAGAGGCCTTAATGCCCTTGGGACCCTGAGAATTGGTTTCAGGATCTGCAATAGGATTTTTGAAAAGGAATTTGTGGGAGTCAGGAACCCTGTACTATCTTGTCTGGCTTACAAGGAGCTGGAGGCAGAGAATCAGAGCCATACTAGATTCTGAAAAAACAACATCAACAATGTCTAGAACAGCATGTAGAGCCAAAGGCCTATGTTGAGGAAGAAGAAGAAAATCCCTAAGTCTCTTTTTAAATTCAGAGAAATCCTGACTTTCCCAGTGGAAATGTTTCCTTAAGGTATGTAAAGTTTCCCCAAAAGAAAAATCCTCAGGGGGAGAAGCAGAAGGAATGGAATCTTCTGCATCAGAGTCCTCATAAGTAGGTATAGACAAATCCTGTTCATTAGAAGAGTCAGAAGAAATAGAATCCTGTTCAGAAGATTCATAATCAATGTCTTGCCTAGGCCTCTTAGAAAGGGGGAGGGTTGGCTACCCCTGATCAGAGTAATTAAATCTTCACGCATTTTGATCATTTGTTTTTTAGGCATAGGGGCCTGCACATGTGGCCAAGGCGTTGGTTTTTTAGACATAGATTTAGATTTTGGCCTTAGTTTTTTAGATGGCGTTGGTCTAATATACAAATCTGTAGGCCTAAAAAGCCGGTGCCTGCACAGTGGCTCTGGACCCATCTTAGATAGAGACATCCGCGGGTTCTATTAATTGAAGCATCTTGGGGCATACTGGACTCCGAATGGGTCTCAGCAGATGCCTGCAAATCAGAAGTAGTGGGTATCAGGGGCTGCGAAAGCGCCTCACTGAGTACCGGCGAACTGGCGACTGGCTTAGGAGAAGCGTCGTCGTTGGTTTTGGACCTCGACGGCCTGTCTCTGTCTTTTTCTTTGTGTTTTTTAGGTATTCCAGTAGTCAGATTGCTAACCGACGACATTTCTGGATAATTAAAGCGTGAGCCAAAATATTTAGAAGCAGAAAAATACCAACGTTTAATAGTGCGTTGATTAAATTTAGCACAAAACTGACAGCAAGGTACGTTGTGGTCAGAGCCTAGGCAAGGAATACAGTACAAATGAAAATCCTTATGAGGTATTTGCTTCCCACAAGTAATGCAATTATTAACTTTTACTGACATCGGTAAGGAGCAAGAAAAAGTTTCCCCAATGGGGTACTTAGCTTTTTAGTTGAAGACTTCGGTTCTGAAACTTGAAAACGAAAATTTCAGGAGTCGGCCGACCGGCACTTGCGAACTGCTTCTGCTTTGGGCACCGTGCGACAAGAAAGACTGATGTAATGGCATCGGATGCATGTTTTATACCCCTGACGACTTGATGTCATGGAAGAAGGGACAGCAACCGACGCAGGACCCAAGACTTTGTTAATAAGGCCGACTGAGGGCAACCTTCCAGCAGATTACACAAATGTAATGACTGCAACAGTGAAACACGAAGAACATCCACAATGTTGATTACCACGATAGGCAAACAAGATCTGAGGGGAAGAGGGAGACAGGGGCATTATGAGTAGGGAAGGAGCTTGGATCCAATGCTAGAAAATCCGTCCTGGACCCTTATTCCCACAAGTTGAAGACCAAATGAAAAAAACTTCAGATCAACTGTTGCGAAAAGTTCATCCACTCTTTCTCCCTAGCTGCTGAGACAGAGAGGCCACATGCAACATCTTCTGTTTTTTCTTTTTAGGTGTGACATCTTCCTGGATGACGTGGGGAGGCTCAGAACCCTGTTCAACCTCTATTAGAGAGCCTGGGATCTCTTCTGTAACTGAAATTTGCAAAAATGCAGGGCAGTCCTGAAATAATTGGGTGTGGATCCTCAGATGTATTGCAGTCTGCAAGGCCTCAGGAGCCATACCGGCCACTAACACAGCCTCTGCATCTGGCAACTGAGCAGAAGCGTGACACACTTCGAGTTCTGTAACCTCATTAACGTACGTCAGGAGTCAGAAAAGTACAGTTGTGTACCTACCATAAATGTAGATGTTCGAGTGTATTCACTGTTGCAGTCATTACACTTGGGTTATCCTGCTGGCAGGCTACCCGCAGTCAGCCCGAGTTCCAAAGTCTAGGTCCGGCGCCAGTTGCTGTCGCCTCTTCCCTGACATCAGTGCACCAGGGGTATAAAAGATGCAACCGACGCCATTTTCTTCAGTTTTTCTTGCCCCAGATGTCAGGTGCCCCCAGATAGGAAGGCTGAAAAGAATAAATTATGCCAAAAAGCATGTATGTACTAATATAAACATATCCTTCATCTACAAGCAAATACACCACATAGGTTGTATAGAGTTGAGAAGTACAAAGAAGTCCCAACAAAGAAAAAGGAGGATGGTGGGTGGGTAACCTGGACTGCAACAGTGAATACACTCGAACATCTACATTTATGGTAGGTACACAACTGTACTATGTTCATCGTGGATCACTGTTGCAGTCATTACACTTGGGTTGAATCCCAAAGCTGAGGTTGGGCGGCTGGGTCTAAATTGGATTTGGAGAGGCTAACAGGCCCTGCAGAACTGCAGTGGCAAAGCCTGCTCTGGATTTGGAGTAGAGAGGTAAGTGGTAGTGCTTGGTGAAAGTGTGCACTGAACTCCAGGTTGCAGCTTCTAAAATGTCTTTGGTTGGTACTCCTCTGAGAAAGGCTGCTGAAGTGGCTGCTGCTCTGGTAGAATGTGGCCTAATGCCCTTAGGCACTGATTTGCCATGTTGGGCATAACAGAAGCGAATGCAGTGTCCAATCCCTTTTGAAATTATCTGCTTTGTGATAGGCTTTCTTTGTGATCCTGCAGCATAGGCTACAAACAGTTGCTCAGTTTTTCTGGAAGCTTTTGTTTTGCCCAAGTAGAATCGTAGCTGTCTGTGTATATCCAAAGCGTGCAGACGTCTCTCCCCTTTATTCTGGGGGGTTTGGGTAGAAAGTTGTTAAATGAATGGTTTGGTTCAGGGCCACATTGGAAACCACTTTTGGCAAGAATGTTGGGTTTGTCCTAAGAGAAACCCTGTCTTTGTGAAAAATGATGAAAGGTTCCACAGCCATTAATGCCTGTAACTCTGAAACTCTTCTTGCTGAAGTTATTGCTAGGAGCAGAGCAGTTTTCCATGATAAGAATTTTATATCAGCTGTGTTGGCTGGTTCAAATGGAGGCAGTGTGAGCTTTTCTAAAACAAAATTGAGATCCCAAGTAGGTATTGGTGCTCTCCTTGGGGGTCTTATATTTTTTGCCCCTCTGAGGTACTGTCGTAGTAGAGGATGTGAAAAAATAGGAGGCTCCGTATTGTAATGAGCAGAAATGGTAAAAGGCAGGGATCTTAATTTATGAGAAAGATAGGCCTTTGTCCAGCATCTCAATTAGGTATTGTAAAATTGGAGGTATATTTGGAACAAGTAGTTCGAGCCCTTGTGCCTGGTTCCAAGCACAGAATCTCTTCCATTTTTCTGCAAAAGATTTCCTAGTGCTGGGCCTCCTGGCTTCTAAAATGACATCCATAACAGCTTTAGAGAGAGGTGCAGTCTGAGCGGCTACATTATCTGCCATGCTCCCAGATTTAAGGTTCTGAGTTGACTGTGCAGAATCTGATTGTTTTGTTGAGACAGAAGATGAGGAATTTGAGGTAAAGGCCACGGTGGACCTTGAGACAAGCTCTTTAGGATTGGGTACCAGTGCTGGCGTGGCCAGTCTGGGGCAATCAGGATCATTTTTGGCCTCTCTTGTCTGACTTTTAGGAGTACCTTGGTAAGAAGAGGCATTGGAGGGAAGGCATAGACTGTCAGGGCCAGCTGAATGATAGAGCATCCACTTCCCATGCTTGAGAGTGATAAGTTCTTGTGCAGAATTTCTGTAGTTGGCAATTGTGAGGGGAGGCAAAAAGATCTATGTCTGGGCGTCCCCATTTCCTTGTTATCATGCTGAACACCTGTGGATTTAGTTTCCATTCGTGAGGATCCATGAGATTTCTGCTTAGTTCGTCTGCCAGTGTATTTGTTGTTCCTGGCAGGAATTGTGCCTGCAGATGTACTTGATAGGTCAGTGCTGTGTTCCACAAAGTCATGGCTTGCCTGCATAGAGGGTAGGAATGTGTGCCCCCTTGCTTGTTTATGTACCACATAACTGTGGTATTGTCCGTCTTTATTAGTAGTTGTCCTGGATGTAGTAAGTCCTTGAAAGCTGTCAGGGCATTCTGTACAGCTAAGCATCTCTTTCGGATTGATGTGAAGATGCATTTATTCCTTGGGCCATGTTCCCTGAATACATTTTCCTGCCATATGTGCCCCCCAGGCATAATCCGATGCATCCGTTGTTATTGTCTGCCTGGCTGTGGGTAAGGTGAAAGGCTGTCCCTTGTTGTGGTGACAGGCCTGGGAACACCATCAAAACTACTATTGTACGCAGGGAATTAAAGTTATGATTGTCTCCAGGCTGCGGCAATGTTGAGTTCAAACACTTTTTAGATACCATTGAAGTTTCCTCATATGCAGTCTTGCATATGGAATTAGTAGAATGCAGGATGCATGAAGCCCAGGGCCTGCAGAATTTTTCTTGCAGGGAGCTGGATCTTTGTTGCAATCATCTGAAAGTAATGAGTCAGTTGCATTTGTTTGTCTTGCGTGAGATAAGCCATCTGGGCAATTGTATTTAAGCTTGCACCCAGGAATATTATCTCTTGAGAGGGCACAAGTTTTGATTTCTTTTCATTTACTGTGTACCCCAGACAAATCAGTAATCTTTTTACAAACGCCAGATGCTTTAGAAGAATGTCCTTGCTCTCTGCTTGAATAAGGCAGTCGTCCAAGTAGGGGTATATTTGAATTCCTTTTTGTTTGCAAAATGCAATTACTGGTGCCAGGCATTTTGTGAAAACCCTGGGCGCAGTAGATAAGCCAAAGGGCAGTGCAGAGAATTGGTAATGCATTGAGCCTGCTATGAATCTGAGGTATCTTCTGCAAGACTGTCTGATTGGGACATGCGGGTATGCCTCCTTGAGGTCCAAAGCAACTAGCCAAACCTTCTTGCCTAGCATTGGAAGAAGTTGCTGTAGGGTTAACATTTTGAATTTTGGAACATCCAGGAAAGTATTTAGGATTGACAGGTCCAGTATTTGTCTCCAGGCTTTGTCCTTTCTGGGTACTAAGAAAAGTCTTGAGTAAAATCCTTGCCCCTGTTCTTGCTGTGGTACTCTTTGAATAGCTCCCATGTCCACGAGAGCAGCAATTTGTTTTTGTGCCAATGCCCATTGGTTTTGTGGCAGGTCCGGCATACCTTTCGATTTTGGAAGCGTGTGAAAGTGGAACCTGTAACCCTGAGAAACAATATTTAGTACCCATTTGTCCTGGGTGATTATGTGCCAATTTCTTGAGAAAAGAGCTAGCTTTCCCCCTAGGGGTGCTGCCAAAAGGTAAGTGCTTGGCATCTGTAGAGGGAAGTCATTGGGACTGTCTCCTATAAGGTTGTGATTTGTCCTCTCCTCCTTTGGGGGCTGAAGCACCCCATTGTTTAGGTCTGTAGGAGCCTTGGGGCTGAGATCTGCCTCTTGGGCATCTGTATCTGCCTCTTTGTGGCCTGACACCGGAAAGGACCAATTTTTTGAAGGCCAGTTTCTGCTAAACCTAGGTGGTTGAACCTGCAAGAAATCTTTTACTGTCTGCATTGATTTTGCTTTATCTTCCATTTTCTTTAACACCTCTTCTGCCTTAACACCAAACAAAGTATCATGCTGTAGTGGAGCATCCAATAATTTTACTTTAACATGTTCAGGTAAACTTTGTTCTTTCAGCCAAGCATGCCTTCGAATAACAGAGCCTGTAACTGCGCCTCTACAACAATCATCTAATGAATCAAAACCACACTGTAGAGTATGCTTTCCCACTTGTTCAAGCTGCATGCAATAAATCCTGCATTTCCTTACTGTCAGGACTTTCTGAGTTTGAAACCATTTTCTGTTTTAGCAAGGACATGAGGTACTGTTGATATTTAAGCATGTGAAACTGGCAATTTAAATCCCTTACAGCTAATGTAGCAAAAGTGTAAACTTTTCCCCCCCATCTATCCAGAGCTCTGGAATCCCTATCCGAGGGGACAGGATTTTTAGCAGTGGAAGCCTTAACCCCTTTAGGACCCTGAGAAATTGTTTCTGGATCTGCAGCAGGGTTTTTGTAAATAAATTTATGAGAATCAGGGACCCTGTAATACCCTGTCTGGCTTGACTTGTGCAGGGGGTAAAGAATCGGGAGACAGAATGGATTCAGAGAAAATATCAACAATATCAAGCACAGGGAGAATAGCCAGGGGCCTGTGCTGAGGCAATAAAAGAAAGTCTCTGAGCCTTTTCTTGGATTCTGAATAATCCTGGCTCTCCCAATGGAAATGCTCCCTCATGGTGTGCAGGGTTTCCCCAAAAGAATAATCCTCAGTTGGAGTGGCTGAAGGTATAGACTCTTCCACATCAGAGTCCTCATAGGGAGGGACAGAATATCCCTGATCAGAAGAGGAATCACAGGAAATAGAAACCTGGTCACAGTAATCATAGTCAGTGTCCTGCCTAGGCCTTTTGTCAGTAGGGGGATGGGAACCCCTGATTAAAGTAATTAGGTCTTCGGCCATTTTAAGCATCTGTTTCTTTGGCATGGCTGACTGTTCAGGAGAATGCTGTACTTGTTTCCTTAGCTTTAATGGTGTTTTTGACTTTGCCTTGGCTGTTGTAGTGGACATTATTGTAAGCTGTGAAGGTCTGAAAACACCCTCAGAAGCCGATGCCTGCTCAGCGGCTCCGGACCCATCTGAGGAAATAGTTTCCGTAGGCCCAATACCTTGAGTTTCCACAGGCCTCGGTGTCTCCACGTGGCTGTCGGATACGGCCTGTGGCTCTGAGGTAGTGGGTGTCAGGGGCTGCAAAAGCACCTCACTGAGAACCGGCGACTTGCCTAGAAGAGGCTTCGTCGTCGGTTTTGGACCTCGGATGCCTGTCCTTTTCTTTGTCTTTGCGTTTTTTATAAGTTCCGGTCATCGGTTGTTCTGACGGCATTATGTAATTAAACCTTCGGCCAAAATAATGAAAAGCAAAATCAAACTGACGTTTAATAGTGCGTTTGTTGAATCTAGCACAAAACCAACAACTAGTAACGTCATGGTCAGGGCCTAGGCAAGGAATACAGTAAGAGTGAAGGTACTTATGAGGTATTTTCTTCCCGCAAGAAATACAATTATTAACTTTTACTGACATCGGTATGGAGCAAGAAAAAGTTTCCTCAACGGGGTACTTAGGACTTTGGTTCTGAAACTCAATTTAGAAAATCTTAGGAGTCGGCCGACCGGCACTTGCGAACCGCTTTTGCTTCGGGCACCGCGCGGCAAGAAAGACTGAAGAAAATGGTGTCGGTTGCATCTTTTATACCCCTGGCGCACTGACGTCAGGGAAGAGGCGACAGCAACCAGCGCCGGACTCGGGCCGACTGTGGGTAGCCTGCCAGCAGGATAACCCAAGTGTAATGACTGCAACAGTGAAACACAATGAACATCGTTGGACTGCTGATCTGTTCAAGGCCTCTAGACTAGAAAGCCTTGACCGAAGGGCTTTTAAAATGAATGACTGACAAATAGATCAAGATTTGTGATTGCATTCTGGGCCTAGGCAAAAAAGATACTTGTTATGCAAGTCCTTGTACAGAATCTGCCTATTATACTCGCATTTGCCCTTCCTGGCTGACATCTACAACTTTCAAACAATAAAACGTAAGGTAAAAAAGAAGGTCGGCAACAGGCCAATTATCTGGATGAAATAAAGCAAAGGTACCAAATGCCAAACAGTAAACAGTCCAATGAATGCATGACCTGCGAAAGGGTTGGCAGCAAGACGGTCTTGAGGATCTATGCATATAGGTACATCATTATAACCTACTGCATATGGAGCTGAGGTCATAAGTCGTACTTACGACCAAGGGAAATTAAGTTTTGGTACCCAAGCTAGACATCAGCGGTGACACCACCACTTGCCAAGAATACTGTAAAAGTGATTTCAGTCAAGAAATCACACCTTGTAGTCATGTTCTAAGCCTAGGCAGAAGAGACAGTGGAATGAAAATCTTTGAATGGGATTTGCCTACCGCACTTACCCCTCCCAGCTGATATCTAATACAGATTTCTTAAAACAATTTAAGTAAGGAAGGTTTCCCAATGGGGCACTTATCTGTTTTTTTTTTTTTTTAAGCACCAAAGATCAAATGACGACCAATCTGACAGACACACTACCTGCTTTCGGGTTTGCAGTGGAACAGTCCAAAGATCTACATTCATACATCTGCTTGTATATCCTTACGCTTATGAGATGAGGTCACATGTCAGAAGTATGACCCAGGGAAGGTTAAACTTTGGTACCCCCAGCAAGACGTCACTGGTAATAACCCTTTTGTTTGGAATACTGTAAACAGCGATCTCAATCAGGACATCTACTGTTGTGGTAAATTCTTAACTAACTGAGATCATTGTTGCAGTACTTCAAACAAATGGGTTATCACTGCTGGCATCCGGCTGGGATACCAAAGCTTACCCTTCCCTGGGTTGAATATTTAAGATGAGACCTCAGATATTAAGCTTAGGGGTGTATAAGTGGATGTACAAGTGAAGATCCTCAGACTATCTCCAAGTCAGTGGCCTGAACACACCTGACAGACTGCTAGTGGGGAACACGCAGGAAGTGGTAAGAAGTCCCCTTGGTCTAAGGGTCATACCTACATGGGGAGAGAGAGAGAGAGAGAGGCATGGTAACCAAATCAGAAGGGAAGGCGGGTGGGAAGGAATACTTCAACAGTGATCAGTAGGACATCTACTGTTATGATAAATTATAACTGTACAATACCCTGACTAAGATGCCTGATGCAGTACTCCAAACAAATGGGTGATTCCCAGAGCTGAATGGAATGCAAGGGGGGTTGGCTAATTGATAACTGTTCATGAGACCAGAGAGAAAGTACAGTTGTGTACACTTACCACACCTTTTGGCCACCTAACCCAGAAAGAAGCACTAAAGGCGGAGGCGTGTCCATATTCATTAAGGATATCCACACCTCCAGGCTAGTTGCACAGCATAATGCATCCGAGATTATCCAAGTGCAACTAACTCTGGGCAAGACCGCAATCCAAACTGTAGCTTGCTACAGACCCCCCACCATGCCCCAGGATTCACACTCCTCATTTCTTGATACACTGGAAAGTATTAGGGTACAACCCAACACCCTTATAATGGGAGATTTCAACTACCCCACCATTAACTGGGAAAACTACTCATGTACCAACTGTTTTGCTCAACGTTTTCTAGAATTCATAAATTCCAACGCCTTGGATCAACTTATTCACACCCCCACCAGGGACAGCAATATCCTAGACCTGGTCATTACCAACATGGGAAACCGGTGTTCCACACCAGAGGTCATTTCCTCATTGGTCAGATCTGACCACAAGCTTATCAGCCTAGACATCCACATCCCACCCCCAATTAGGGAAACCATCGTAAAAAACTTCTCAAAAGCCAACTTCACACTTCTTAAGACAGAAGTGGCAAACTTCATGACAGCCATGCAAACGGACAATAGAGGTATGACTGCCGAATCCTACACAAATGCACTTTATAAGCACTTACACGAGTGCATGGATCATGCTATCCCAAATAGAACCAAGATGTTATCCTCCAAAAAAAGGAAGCCAATCTGGTGGTCCTCTGCCATAAACTCTACAACAGAAGAAAGAAACTGTTGCATAAAAGAGTAAAATCCCATGACTGGAGGAACTCCCTGGTCAACCTCAGTAAGAAGCTGAGATCCCTCATAAAAGCCTCCAAAGCTAGTTACGAAAACAAAATTGCCACCGACTCTAAAGACAACCACAAAGCATTCTATAGCTATGTCAAGAATCTAAATGGGAACACTCAGATCTGCTCTGAGTTACAGCATAATGGCACTAAATATACAGAACCAACTGATATTGCCAACATCCTAGCAGATAGGTTCAGTGCTAACTTTACCCCCCTCTCACCCCCTGGAGGGCCCATCTCTATACCGGAAGAATGCAAAGTTTCTATAATCACGGCTGCACAGGTAAAAAAAACACACTCTCCAAAGCCAAGAACACAGCATCCATGGGACCTGACAATATCCCAGGCTGCATTCTACATGAACTACAGAATGAACTGGCACCCTACCTAAGCACCATGTTCAATCATAGCCTCACATCAGGCTTTGTACCCACTGAATGGCGCACCGCAACAGTTATCCCACTCCACAAAGGGGGAGCCACGACGGATCCCGGGAACTACCATCCTATTAGCCTGACGAGCCTGGTCTGCAAGGCCATGGAACGTATCATCATGGGACTCATAAACAAAGACATTGGTAATCTCCAAACTCTGGACCCTACTCAGTTTGGATTTGTAAAAGGCAGATCATGTCTCCTAAACCTGATTGACTTCTTTGAAGCAGTCACCAAAGCCATAGATGGGGGTAAAATGGTTCACACAGCTTATCTAGATCTCGCCAAGGCTTTCAACACCATCCCCCACTCTGGAATTATAGATAAGCTCACTAAACTAGGTATAAATCCCTATGCCACAAGATGGGTTGCCATCTGGCTCACGGACCGAACCCACACTGTGAAAGTAGCGGATTCCAAATCCGACATCAGACCAGTGACAAGTGGAGTAACACAGGATTCAGTCCTGGGTCCTCTCCTGTTTGGTATCTACTTCTCTGAAGTGCAGGCCAACACAGAAGGTCTTTGGCTAACAAAGTTTGCAGATGACTGCAAACTAGGAGCCATAATCGAAACTCGTAACGATGTGGACAAACTACAAAAGGGCCTCACTGAGACAGATACCTGGTGTCAAAGCCATGGCCTGAAGCTCAATGCCAAAAAGTGTATTGTCATCCCCTTTGGTAAAAACTCTGTACCCATGAACTACCACATAGCTGGTAGTCTACTTAATGCCGAAAATGTGATAAGAGACCTTGGGACACAGGTGGACAGTAGTCTCTCCTTTGATAATCACATCGCCACAGTAGTCAGAAAATCCTTCTACGCGGCTCATCTCATCACAAAAGGATTCTCATCCAGAAAAAAAGAGGTCATTGTTCCCCTCTACTCATTACTCATTAGACCCATTATAGAGTACAACGCCCCTTTTGGTATGTACCTCACAAGACATCTACAACATCTGGAAAGACCACAGAAATACCTCACAAAGACAATTACTGGCCTCAAACAGATGCCCTATGCAGACCGTCTCAAAAAGCTACAGCTTTACTCCATCGCATATCGCCTACTCAGGGGCGATCTCTGCCTAACATACAAAGCTATGTCAAACCCAAAGCTGTTGGACATGCTCCACTTAAAGAAATACCAATCCCTCCGAGCTACACGCTCTAGGGACCTTAACCTTGTCACCACAATAAACAGAACATGCTGGAGGGATAGATTCCTGTCCCAGAGACTTCCCATACTCTGGAACAGACTACCTATATGTCAAACAGAGCTCCTCATTAGCACTCTTCAAGAAAAATCTTGATGATTGGATGGGAAATGAGAAATTCACCCCGGGGATCACTTCTGTAGCTCTGCTCGACAGGGGCACAGGAAAATAATTTTCTTGGGTGGCGAAAGCCAGGGTACATTTTTTGGCTAGGCTTGTATGGGCCCTAGGGCCGATAGCCTAGTACATACCTATGAACCTATGTAGATGTTTGTGTGTATTCACTGCTGCAGTCATTGCATTTGGGTTATCTGCCTGCAGGTAGCCCTCAGTCGGCCTGAATACCAGTGTCTTGGGATTTCTGTGTCGGATGCTGTCACTTCTTCCATGACGTCAGGTCATCAGGGATATAAAACATGCAGCCGACGCCATTACATCAGTTTTTCTTGCCCCAGATGTCAGCAGCCCCCAAAATAGGAAGCAATTACATGGTATGGAACACCCCCAGCAAAAAGTAAGTACCAATGATATAAGATATGCCAAAAAAAAAGATAGGTAGAAGTAAAGAGAAGTCAGGGGGCTGGACGGAGGGTAACCAGGACTGCAACAGTGAATAAACTTGAACATCTATATTTATGGTAAGTGTACACAAAAGTACAGTTTTGTACCTACCATAAATGTAGATGTTCGAGTGCTAATACAGCTGCAGTAATCACATATGGGTTCTCTGCCATCAGGCGGTCCCTCGGTCGGCCGAATTCCCAAGTCTTGGTCCGGCGTCAGTTGTTGTCGCTTTCTTTCCTGACGTCAGTGCGACAGGGGTATATAAGACACAGCCGACGCCATATTCTTCAGTCTTTTCTTGCCCCAGATGTCAGGTGCCCCCAGAAGGAAGGCAATACATAAATTATATATAAAAATATATACAAGCAATGCAATGTAATCAAAAAACAGTAGTTGCAAGCAAATAGACCATAGGAGGATAACCCAAATTAGGTTGTAAGAGGAGGTGTTAGCCACTAGTCCTTTACCAAGAGGGGAAGGAGGGAGGGAAACCTGTACTGCAGCTGTATTAGCACTCGAACATCATCATTTATGGTAGGTACAAAACTGTACTATGTTCATCGTGCATACAGCTGCAGTAATCACATATGGGTAGAATCCCAAAGCTACGCACAGGGTGGTAGGCTCTAGGTGGAACTGGGATGAGCCAGAATGCCCTGCAATACAGCAGTGGCAAAGCCTGCTCTAGTTTTGGAATATAAAGGCAGGTGGTAGTGTTTTGTGAAGGTATGCACAGAACTCCAAGTGGCTGCCTCCAAAATATCTTTGGTAGGAACTCCTCTGAGGAAGGCTGTAGAGGTAGCTGTGGCCCTGGTGGAGTGGGATCTGATGTCTGTAGGGACAGATTTCCCATGATAGGAGTAACAAAACTGTATGCAGTGGCCTATCCATTTTGAAATTGTCTGTTTGGTCACTGGCTTCCCTTGAGCTCCTACAGCATAGGACACAAAAAGTTGTTGTGATTTCCTAAAAGGCTTTGTTCTGTCCAAGTAATAACGTAGCTGTCTATGGATGTCTAAAGAGTGCAGCAGCCTTTCTCCTTTGTTTTGAGGATTGGGGTAAAAGGTAGGCAAGTGTATGGCTTGATTTAAAGCTACCCTGGATACCACTTTAGGCATAAATGATGGGTTGGTTCGAAGGGAAACCCTGTCCTGATGGAAAATTAGAAAGAGCTGCACAGCCATGAGGGCTTGCAGTTCCAAAACCCTACGAGCTGAGGTAATAGCCAGAAGGAAGGCTGTTTTCCAGGACAAATATTGCAAATCAGTTGAGGCAGCTGGTTCAAAGGGAGGCATTGTTAATTTTTCTAGAATATAATTAAGATCCCAGGCTGGAACTGGTTGTTTCCTTGGTGGTCTTATATTCTTAACCCCTCTGAAGAACTGTCTTAAGAGTGGGTGAGAGAATAAGGGTGGATCCGTGTTGAATTCTGCAGAAATGGCTGAGGCATGGATTTTATGGAGGAAAATGAGAGTCCACTGTTCAGCAGCTCAGCTAGATATTGTAATACCTGAGGCAAATTTAGTTTTGTAGGGTCCTGGCCTTTTTTCTCACTCCAAGAGCAAAACTGTTTCCATTTTGCTGAGTAAGCCTTTCTAGTAGATGGCCTTCTGGCCTCCAAAATGACATCCTGTACCTCTTTGGAGAGTAAGGTCTGTTGAGGTGTTAAGGAATTTTCCATGCAACGAGATTGAGTGTTTTCAGCTGACTGTGAAGAGTTTTGTAGTTGTGCTGAGTCAGCAGAAGAGGCATTAGAGGTAGGGACCAGGGAGGGGTATGTGTTAGGCTCCTCAGGAGTGGGTACCAGTGCTGTCTTGGCCAGTCTGGAGCAATCAGTATCATCTTCGGTCTGTCTGCTCTTGCTTTCAAGAGCACCTTGGGCAGAAGAGGCAGAGGTGGGAAAGTGTACACTGTCCATGCTGTCCAACTGAATGAAAGGGCGTCCACTCTCCAGGCCTTTGGATGGAAGGTCCTTGAACAAAACTTTTCCAATTGATGATTCCTGTGGGAGGCGAAGAGATCTATGTCTGGCCTTCCCCACGCTTGGATTATCTGTGTAAACACCTGAGGATGCAACTTCCATTCGTGCGGATCTGTCATATTTCTGCTTAGACTGTCTGCCAGCGTGTTTTCCAAACCTGGCAAGTACTGTGCTTGAAGCTCCATTTGCCCTTCCAGAGCCAAGTTCCAAAGTGTCATGGCTAGTCTGCACAGGGGGTATGAATGTGTTCCTCCTTGTTTGTTTATGTACCACATTACTGTGGTGTTGTCTGTTCTTATTAATAACTGTCCTGGATGCAGTAGGTCCTTGAATGCTGTAATTGCATTTATCACTGCTAGCATTTCTTTTTGATTGATGTGAAGGTGCTTTTCCTTTTGGGACCATTTGCCCTGAATGCACCTGTCTGTCATGTGCGTCCCCCAGGCGTAATCTGAGGTGTCTGTTGTGATGACTTGATTTGCTTGAGGCTTGCAGAATGGGAGACCTGTGTTTGTTTGACATGCTTGGGCCCACCATAGAAATTCCTTTTGCAAACATGGAATTATTGGTATTATTGTTTCCAAATTGTGGCTGTGCTGAGACCATAGGTTTTTTAGGTACCATTGAAGTTTTCTCATATGCAACTTTGCACATGGGATCAAAAGAATGCAAGATGCCATGAAGCCCAGAGCCTGCAGGATTTTCCTTGCAGTAAGCCTGGTACAATTTGCTAGTATTTTGAAGTACTGAGTTAGTTGCCCCTGTTTTTCTGGCGTAAGGTAGGCCCATCTGGGTGTTTGTGTCCAAGTTGGCACCCAGGAAAGTTATTTTCTGAGATGGTGTTAGCCTGGATTTCTCTTTGTTGATTGTGTATCCCAGAGAATTCAGTAACCGTATTGCATAAGCCAGATGTTCCAGAAGTTTGTGCTTGCTGTCCGCTTGGATCAGGCAGTCGTCCAAATAAGGGTAAATTTGTATCCCTTGAAGTCTGCAGTAGGCAATTACTGATGCCAGGCATTTTGTGAATACTCTGGGTGCAGTAGATAAGCCAAAGGGCAATGCAGAGAATTGATAGTGGATTGAACCTGCAAGAAATCTGAGGTATCTTCTGCAGCTTTGTCTGATTGGGACATGCAGGTATGCCTCCTTGAGGTCCAATGTTACCAGCCAAAACCCTTGCCCAGCATGGGAAGAAGCTGCTGTAATGTGAGCATCTTGAATTTTGTGCAGTAGAAATGTATTTAGGATGGATAAGTCCAAAATGGGTCTCCAGTCGGTTCCTTTCCTTGGTACCAGGAATAGTCTGGAATAAAAACCTTGACCTTGTTCGTGAGTAGGTACCTCTTGAATAGCTTTCATGTCCATGAGTTTTGAAATTTGTATTTGTGCCTCTGCCCTTTGATTGTGTGGCAGGTTTGGCATGCCTCTCATTTTTGGAAGAATGTGAAAATGAAATCTGTAGCCTCTGTTTATAATGTCCAGGATCCATTTGTCTGTTGTGATAATATGCCAATTTCTTGTAAATAATGCCAGCTTTCCTCCCAAGGGAGCTGCCATCTGAGACTTGCTTGGCATGAAAAGGAGGAAGTCATTGGGTTTGTTTTTTGTACTGTTGTGCACTGTCCTCGCCACCTCTTGGTGCGGGAGTTTGCCATTGTCTGCCTCTATATGATCCTTGAGATTGTCCTCTGCCCCTTGTGCGCCTGTATCTGCCTCTTTGGGGCTTGTCCGTGGCTGGAAAGGACCAGTTTTTAGAAGGCCAATTTCTGCTAAAACGAGGTGGTTGTACCTGTAGAAAAGCCTTGACAGTTTGCATAGATTTAGCTTTTTCTTCCATTTTACGTAGTATCTCCTCAGCATTAGTACCAAATAGTACATCCTTTTGTAAAGGAGCATCTACTAGTTTAGCTTTAACATGATCAGGCAAGCTTTGTTCCCTAAGCCAAGCATGTCTACGAATGACTGATCCTGTAACAGCAGCTCTACTTGAGGCCTCTAAGGCATCATAGCCACATTGTAAGGTGTGTTAACCCACTTGTTCTGCACTATGCATCATATCCTGCAATTCCTTCAAATCTGGTTGTTCAGGTTGAGACATTTTATTTCTTAATTGAGATAACAGAAACTGCTGGTATTTAAGCATATGGAACTGAAGGCCCTCATGGCTAGGGTGGCCGAGGTGTATATCTTTTCCCCCCACCTTTCTAAGGATCTAGATTCTCTTTTGTAAGGTAGTGGATTCTTGGCAGTAGAGGCCTTCATTCCCTTGGGGCCTTGAGAAATGGTTTCAGGGTCAGCATTAGGGCTTTTGAAAAGAAATTGGTGAGAGTTAGGAACTCTGTAGTACCTATCAGGTTTGACTGGAGCAGGAGGCAGGGAATCCGGACTAAGACAAGCCTCCGAGTATACATCAAGTATGTCCAAGACAGGAGGTATAGCCAGCGGTCTGTGTTGAGGTAACAAAAGAAATTCCCTAAGCCTTTTCTTGGAATCAGAAAAGTCTTGGCCTTCCCAATGGAAGTGCTCCATCAAGGTGTGCAAGGTTTTCCCAAAAGAGAAATCCTCTGGGGGAGATACAGAAGGAATGTTCTGAGAAAATGGAGCCCTGTTCAGAAGAGGGAGAATCTTCCTCCACTCTGGGTCTCTTGTTTGGAGGGGGTTGGGAACCCCTGATAAGGGTAATCAAATCCTCAGCCATTTTAAGCATCTGCTTTTTAGGCATGGGGCCTGGGGATGGGCCCTGAGCAACAGGCCTCTTGGGATGCATGGCTGATTTGGACTTAGTAAAGGCCTTAATGGAAAAGGAAGATGAGGGCCTAAAGACACCCTGGGTGGAAGTGGACCTGTCCACATTAGGAGACTCAACACTCACAGGGCTTCGGTGGTTGTAGTCTGAGTAAGAGCCGAGGCACCTGCAGTCTCGGGTACAGAAGACACCGCCAAAGAAGTGTCGTCGGTAGTCAGGGACTGCAAAGGTGTCTTGTTGAGAACCGGACCACGTGCAGTCGGTTTTGGCGTGGTGTCGGTGGAGACCGCGGACCTCGCGTGTCGGTCCTTGTCCTTGCGTTTTTTGGGCAAAACGGTAGTCGGAGTCTCCGACGACATTTTATAATCAAAGGCTTTACCAAAATAATGTTGGGTGAACTCCGCCCGATGCTTAATAGTGCGTTTATTGAAAGAAGCACAAAAGCGACAGCCCAAGACGTCGTGGTCTGGGCCTAAACAAGGTATACAGAGGGAATGGAAATCCTTATGCGGTATTTGCTTCCCACAAGAAATACAATTGTTAACTTTGTCTGACATTGGTCTGAGGCAAGAAAAGTTTCCCCAACGGGGTACTTAGCTTTAAAGAAGACTTCGGTTTCCAATTTTTCCGTAAATTCAGGAGCTGGCCGACCGGCACTTGCAAACTGCTTCAGCTTCGGGCACCGCGCGGCAAAAAAGAATGAAGAATATGGTGTCGGCTGTGTCTTATATACCCCTGTCGCACTGACGTCAGGAAAGAAAGTGACAACAACCGACGCCGGACCAAGACTTTGGAATTCGGCCAACCGAGGGACCGCCTGACGGCAGAGAACCCATATGTAATTACTGCAGCTGTATGCACGATGAACATCTGTACTATGTTCTTCATGTTTCACTGTTGCAGTCATCACATTTGGGTTGTTATCCAAAGCTGTGGATGGGTGGAGGTAGTCAAGAAGCATTAGGACTGGCAAGCAGGTCCTGTAAGACTGCTGTGGCAAATCCAGCTCAGGATTTAAAAAAAATATGTACGTGGTAATGCTTGGTGAAAGTGTGTACAGAGCTCCAGGTTGCAGCTTCCAGGGTGCCCCTGATAGGGACTCCCCTGAGAAATGCTGTAGAGGCTGATGTAGCCCTAGTTGAATGTGTTCTGATCCCCTGTGGGATAGGTTTCCCATGGTGTTTGTAGCAGAAATGGATGCAGTGTGCTATCCATTTAGAAATGGTTTGCTTTGAAATGGCCTTGTCCTCTGCCCCTACAACAAAGCTGACTAGCAGCAGGTCAGATTTTCTGAAAGGCTTAATCCTGTCCAGATAGAACCTAAGCTGCCTGTGCACGTCCAGGGAGTGCAGGATCCTTTCCTCTTTATTCTGAGGATTAAGGAAAAAAGTTGTCAAAAGAATGGATTGGTTTAAAGCCACACTAGATATCACTTTGGGCATAAATGATGGGTTAGTCCTGAGGGAAACTCTGTCCACATGGAAGATAATGAAGGGTTCCACGACTATAAGGGCCTGCAATTCAGACACTTTTCTTGCTGAAGTGATGGCTAGAAGTAGAGGGATTTTAACTCTGCTGTAGCAGCAGGTTCAAAGGGCGGAAGAGTGAGCTTTTCTGATACAAAGTTAAGGTCCCAGGCTAAAGTGGGAGCTCTCCTTGGGGGGGTGGGGGCTTAAATTTTAGGCTCCTCACACAGGAACTGTTTGACGAGAGGATGATAGAAGAGGGGTGGCTCAGTATTATAATGAGCTGAGATGGCAGAGGCATGAATCTTAATTGAAGAGAAGGATAGGCCTTTGTGAACATTTCTGTTAAGTAGACTAGTATATGAGGTAAGCTGGGCACAGTTGTGTCCATTTCCTGAGACTGTCACCAGGAACAGTATCTTTTACACTTTTCCGAATAGGATTTTCTAGTACTAGGCCTCCTTGCCTCAAGGATGACATCCAGCACCTGTTTACTGAGGGTTGCTGGTGATGAGTTCAGGGGATGAGCCAGGCTGCTAGGTTCAGGGTCTGTAGCTGAGGGTGCACAATCTGGCCCTCCTGCTGGGACAGCAGGAAAGGGGTCTAAGGCAGGTGGCACTACTGTCAGACTATGCAAAAGAGGGTACCAGTGCTGGCATGGCCAGTCTGGTGCAATCAGGATTGTCCTTGGCTTGTCCTGTTTGATCTTTACTAGAATCTTCGAGAGGAGGGGCAGCGGGGGGAAAGGCATAGATTGCGAGGCTTTCCCAGGTGAAGGACAGGGCATCCACTTTCCAAGCTTGGCTGTTGCGAGTTCTGGTTCAATATTTGCTCAATTGTTAGATCCACCTGTGGTGCCCCCCACCTACGCCTCAAAAGCTTGAATATTTTGGGTTCCAGTTTCCACTCATGTGGGTCCATTAGATTTCTGCTTGTCGTCTGGCAGTGAAATTAGTTTGCCTGACAGGAAAGTACAGTTGTGTACACTTACCATAAATGTAGATGTTCGAGTGTATTCACTGTTGCAGTCATTACATTTTGGTAGAGTGGCAGATGATAATGCTTTGTAAAGGTGTGCACTGAACTCCAAGTAGCCGCCTCTAAAATGTCTGTGGTTGGAAATCCCCTGAGAAAGGCTGCTGAGGTGGCTGCAGCTCTGGTGGAATGAGGCCTAATGCCCTTAGGCACTGGTTTGCCATGGTGTAAGTAGCAGAAATGAATGCAGTGGCCTAACCACTTAGATATAGTCTGCTTTGAGATAGGCTTTCCTTGTGATCCTGCAGCATATGCCACTAGTAATTGCTCTGTCTTTCCGACAGCTTTGGTTCTGTCCAAGTAGAATCTAAGCTGTCTGTGTACGTACACAGAATGCAGAATTCTCTCCCCTTGTTCTGTGGATTTGGGTAAAAGGTTGAGGTTGGCAGATGGATGGCTTGGTTAAGAGCCACATTGGACACTACTTTAGGCATAAATGTGTCCTCAGGGAGACCCTGTCTGGATGAAAAATTATGAAAGGTTCCACAGCCATGAGTGCCTGCAGCTCTGAAACTCGTCTTGCAGAAGTAATTGCTAAGAGCAGAGCTGTTTTCCAAGATAAAAACTTCATATCAGCAGTAGCAGCTGGCTCAAAAGGAGGCAGGGTGAGCTTTTCCAAGACATAGTTGAGGTCCCATCCAGGTATTGATAGTCTCTTTGGGGGTCTTAAATTTTTGGCTCCTCTGAGGTACTGCCTTAATAAAGGGTGAGAAAAAAGTGGTGGCTCTATATTGTAATGAACTGAAATGGCAGAGGCATGAATTTTTACTGATGAAAAAGATAGGCCTTTGTCCAGCATCTCAGTTAAGTATTGCAAAATCTGAAGAATATTTGGTACAGTTGTATCAGTTCCTTGTGCCTGGTTCCAGGCACAGAATCTCTTCCATTTTCCAGCATAAGACTTTCTAGTACTAGGCTTTCTGGCTTCCAAAATGACATCCATCACAGCTTTACTGAGAGGTGTTTTTTGCGTGACTACATTATTTGCCATGCTGCCAAGTTTAACGTCCTGAGTTGGCAGTGCATGATCTGATTGTCTTGCTGGGACAGTAGTCGAGGTATTTCAGGTAAGGTCCAAGCTGGGTATAGAGATAAGTGTTGGCGTGGCCAGTCTGGGGCAATCAGTATCATCTTTGGCTTCTCCTGTCTGACCTTTAGGAGCACCTTGGAGAGGAGAGGCAGTGGCGGTAAGGCATATACTGATAGGTTTTTCCAGCTGAAAGATAGGGTCCCCTTTCAATGCTTGTCTGTGATAAGTCCTTGTGCAAAATCTTTTTAGTTGGTAGTTGTGAGGGGAGGCAAATAGATCTATGTCCGGGCATCCCCATTTCCTTGCTATCATGCTGAAGACTTGTGAATCCAGCTTCCACTCATGGGGATCCATGAGGTTTCTGCTTAGTTTGTCTGCCAGAGTATTTTCCTTTCCTGGCAGGAATTGTGCCTGCAGATGTACTTGGTAAGTCAAAGCTGTGTCCCACAAGGTCATGGCTAGTCTGCAAAGGGGGTAAGAATGTGTGGCCCCCCTGCTTGTTTATATACCACATGACCGTGGTGTTGTCAGTCTTTATCAGTAGTTGCCCCGGATGAAGTAGGTCCTTGAAGGCTGTCAGGGCATTTTGAACAGCTAGCATCTCTTTTTGATTGATATGTAGATGCATTTGGTTTGAGGACCATGTGCCCTGAATGCATCTTCCTGCCATGTGGGCTCCACAGGCATAGTCTGAATCATCCGTTGTTAGTGTCTGCCTGGCTGGAGGTAATGTGAATGGCTGTCCCTTGTTCTGGTGACAAGCCTTTGCCCACCACTGAAACTCCCGTTGCAGGCAGGGAATGAGAGTAATGACGGTTTCCAGGCTGTGGCAATGTTGAGCCCATACACTTTTTAGGTACCATTGAAGTTTCCTCATATGCAGTCTTGCATATGGAATCCATAGGATGCAGGATGCCATGAAGTCCAAAGCCTGCATAATTTTTCTTGCAGATAACTGGGCCTTTGTTGCCAACATTTTGAAATAGGTAGTCAGTTGCCTTTGTTTGTCTGGCGTGAGATAAGCCATCTGGGCAGTTGTATTCAAGCTTGCACCCAGGAATATTATCTCTTGAGAGGGTACTAGTTTTGATTTCTTTTTGTTGACTGTGTACCCTAGGCATGTTAAAAGTCTTTTCACAAATGCCAGATGTTGAAGAAGAATGTCCTTGTTCTCTGCTTGAATGAGACAGTCGTCCAAGTAAGGATATATTTGTATTCTTCTTTGTCTGCAGAATGCAATTACTGGTACCAGGCATTTTGTAAAGACCCTGGGTGCAGTAGATAAGCCAAAGGGCAGTGCAGAGAATTGGTAATGCATTGAACCAGCCTTGAATCTTAGGTAACTTCTGCATGATATTCTGATTGGAACATGCAGGTATGCCTCTTTTAGGTCTAAAGTCACAAGCCAAGTATTCTTGTCCAGCATGGGAAGAAGCTGCTGCAAAGTCAACATTCTGAATTTTGGAATAGATAGGTCCAGTATCGGCCTCTAGGCCTTGTCCTTTCTGGGTACCAAGAACAGTCTTGAGTAAAATCCTTGTCCTTGCTCTTGCTGTGGTACTTGTTGAATGGCCCCCATGTCCATGAGGGATGAGACTTGTTTTTGTGCCTCTGCCCATTGATTTTTAGGCAAATCTGTCCAGCCGTTTGCCTTTGGTAGAGTATGGAAGAGGAACTTGTAGCCTTGTGACACTATATTTAGAACCCACTTGCCCTGGGTTATGATTTGCCAATTTTGAGCAAAAAGTGCTAATTTTCCCCCTAAGGGTGCTGCCAGAAAGGTAAGTGTTTGGTGCCGGCAGGGGGAAGTCATTGAGACTGTTTTCTGTATGTTTGTGATCTATCTTCTCCAGCTTTAGAGGTAGAAGCACCCCATTGCTTTGGGCTATAAGGACCTTGCGCCTGGGTTCTGCCCCTAGGGCATCTAGATCTGCCCCTTTGAGGTCTGTCTGACACAGGAAAGGACCAATTTTTTGTAGGCCAGTGTCTACTAAACCTAGGTGGCTGTACCTGAAAAGAATCTTTGACAGTTTGCATAGATTTAGCTTTGTCCTCCATTTTCTTTAACACCTATTCTGCCTTAACACCAAACAATGTATCATGCTGTAAAGGTGCATCTAGTAATTTAACTTTAACATGATCAGGCAGATTTTGTTCCTTTAACCAAACATGCCTTCTAATTACAGAACCCGCAACTGCGGCCCTGCAGGAGGCCTCCAAAGAATCAAAACCACATTGCAAAGTATGTTTTCCAACTTGTTCTGCTGCATACAATAAATCCTGCATTTCCTTGTTTTCTGCACATTCAAAATTTAACAACATTTTCTGTTTAAGCAATCCCATGACATGTTGCTGATACTTAAGCATATGAAATTGACAGTTTAAGGCCCTTACAGCCAAAGTTGCAGAGGTGTTTTTTCCCCATCTATCCAGTGCCCTTGAACCTCTGTCAGAGGGGGTTGTTTTTTTTTTTTTTTTGCAGTGGAAGCCTTAACCCCGTTTGGACCCTGTGATATAGTTTCTGGGTCAGCAGCAGGGTTTTTAAAAATAAATTTGTGAGTCAGTCAGGGGTCAGACTAGACTCCGAAAACACATCATCTACAATGCCTAATACAGGTGGAATGGCTAGAGGCCTGTGCTGAGGTAGTAACAGAAAATCCCTGAACCTCTTTTTAGATTCTGAAAAATCTTGGCTCTCCCAGTGGAAATGCTCCCTCATGGTGTGCAAGGTTTCCCCAAAGGAATAGTCCAAAGGAGGAGATGCTGATGGTATAGATTCTTCAGCATCAGAATCCTCATAGGGGGGAAGAGAATATTCATGATCAGAAGAGGAATCAGAAGAAATAGAAACCTGATCTGAAGATTCATAGTCAGTGTCTTGCCTAGGCCTCTTATCAGGAGGGGGATGGGAACCCCTGATCAAGGTAATCAAGTCTTTGGCCAATTTGAGCATCTGTTTTTTGGGCATAGAGGACTGTCCACGTGGCTCTTGAGTTTGTTTCCTTGCTTTAGAAGGTGCTTTAGTCTTTGCCTTTGAAGCTGAAATCATTTTAATATAAAGATGTTTAGGTCTGAATACACCCTAAGAAGCCGGTACCTGCTCAGCGGCTCCGGACCCATCTGAGGGGTTAGCGTCGAGGCTCAAATACCTTGAGTATCCAGCGGCAAGGCCGATTCCACGTGGGAGTCGGTAGCGGCCTGCGACTCTAAAGTAGCGGGCGTCAGGGGCTGCAAAAGCGCCTCACTGAGAACCGGCAAACGTCGTCGGTTTTGGGTCTCGGTTGTTTTTCTGTATCTTTTTCTCTGTGTTTTTTGTAAACTCTGGTAGTCGGATGGCTATCTGACAACATTTCAGGGTAATTAAATCGGCGTCCAAAAAAGTTTAAAGCAAAATCATACTGATGCTTAATAGTGTGTTGATTAAATCTAGCACAAAACTGACAACCAGAAACATTGCGATCAGGGCCTAGCCAAGGAATACAGTAAGAATGAAAATCCTTATGAGGTATTTGCTTCACACAAGAAATACAGTTATTAACTTTTTCTGACATCGGTCTGGAAAAAGAAAAAAGTTTCCCCAACTGGGTACTTAGCTTTATTGAAGACTTCGGATCTGAAACTCGAATACGAAAAATCTCAGGAGTCGGCCGACCGGCACTTGCGAATTGCTTCTGCTTCGGGCACCACACGGCAAGAAAGACTGAAGAAAATGGCATCAGCTGCTTCTGTTATACCCCTGACATCAGAGAAGGGGCGACAGCAGCCGACACAGGACCCAAGACTTTTTCAGGCCGGCTAAGGGCAACCTGCCAGCAAGATTACCCAAATGTAATGACTGCAACAGTGAAACACGAATAACATCTCAGCTTGCAGGTGCACTTGGTTGCTCAAGGCTGTGTTCCACAGAGCCATGGCTAATCTGCAGAGTGGGTAGGAATGGGTTCCTCCCTGCTTGTTTATGTACCACATAACTGTGTCTGTCTTTACTAATAGTTGTCCTGGAAGAATAAAGCCTTTGAAGGCTGTCAGAGCATTTTGTACAGCTAACATTTCGTTTTGATTGATATGCAGGTGCATTTGCTTTGGGCTCCATTTGCATTGAATGCATTGTCCTTCCATGTGAGCCCCCACATACATACATACATACATACACACACACACACACACACACACACACACAGGATAATGTTTTGCAGACTTAAGTAAACTTCATTTACAATGCAATAATGTCAGCAATTAGCATTGTCACCTCACAACAGGAGGTTCTCCTGTTTGATTCTTGATTGGGGTGCCTTCTGTTCAAGCAAACACACACACACACACACACACACACACACACACACACTGTAGTATGACGCTTTACTACGGAGAGGATACTGTAGTTAATTTACACTTTTAAGCATTTTGTTTGCGCAGAAAATCAAAAAACTGGCCCCATGTCAAGTACGAGGAGTAACAGAAAACACAAATTAGCATTCCAGCAAAGTGCTTCCACAGTAATTTGTGAGTCACAGAAAATTAAAAGTAGAATTCCAGCAATGTGTTTCCACAAGCTTCCTTGGGTTTGTCTGTGCTCCAGCCCTCATTAATCCACAATGCAGCAGTTACAAAGATTTCAGTTCTAAAACATATAGGGATTATCAAAGGCTTACACAACCCCCCCCCTTCAGTGTGCAGGACAACATACTTTTATCCATTATAGCTCTTCAGAGACCCCATTCAATTACCCTTCTCTGAGTCTTTGGAGACCATGAATCTGCCCTTAGCAGGTGCAGGAACTACCAAAAGGCAACTGATTTCAGTTAGGCAATAAGGGAACATTTTATATGTCTGTTTCCACCTCTGTAGCACACTTCCTTCTGTGTTCATCAGCAAGTGTCCCTGACTCATCAGTCACCCTGTTACAATACATGTGTGTGTATGTGCACGTGTTTGTGTAGATATATAGATGGGAACCATGAATTTTGTTGAAAGTCATTACCGTCAACACAATTTGGTTGACAGCTATGTGAGAACCTACATTACTGGGGTTGAGGAATATGTTCTTTCCCGACTCAGTATTTTACCAATCTTGGGAGTCTATACATAAGTAGCAGGGCACCCCACTGGGGGTTCAGGGGAACTTGTCGCTCTAAAAAAAACAACACTTTTTTAACTCTTTTCTTGAAAGTTTTTAATTGCATGCCATGAGTTTGTTTCTCAGCGCAGGTTTAGTGCTGTGCTGACACTGTTAATGTTGACCTTTCGTGGTCGACATTAGCAACATCTGCATTTAGCTGTTTCAATTAAGCTCAGTATACATTTTTACTGAATGGTTTGTCTGTGTGACCATTTCACCCTTTGGTTTGGATGTTAGTTGGGATATTTTTATGGGCATCATGTGGGTTTAAACACCCTATGTATCTAAAGTTTGGCCAAACTATCCACTTATGCTGTGCTGATGAGGTCAAAAAAGGCTGAAACATGCATGTCCACAGCTAGTGGAGTTTGGGTTTATTGGACTGAATGTAACCATAAAGGCTTTAAAAGCAAAAAAAAAAGTCATGGACATTCAGAAGCCATGTAGCTGAAACACTTGTTCTAAAGGGGTTATTTGCATACATCTTATAGGCCTCCATTACAGGATGTTTAAGGTATCACACAATAAAAACTCTAGCTTGGCTGTGTTTTTCTTGCAGTTTTTATTGGATGGTTGTCTTTGTGTGTGACCTTTTAACCCTTTGGTTTAGATGTTACATGGGGTATTTTGCAAGTACCTTAGTCTTTATGGGCATCAGCTGTGTTTAAACACCCTGCTTTTCTGAAATACAGCCAAACTCTCCACTCATGCTATGTTGATGAGTTCAATAAAATGCTGAAATATGTTTGTTCAGAGCTAATGGCTTTATCAGCCTGAATGTAACCATAAAGACAAAGAGAAAAAGTAATGGACATTCAGAAGTCATGTAGCTGAAACACTTGATATCCTTAATTAGTCATTTGCATATATCCCAATGGCCTCCATTACAGGAGGTTTAAGGTATCACACAGTGAAAACTCTAGATTGGCTGGGTTTTTCTTTCAGTTTTTAATGAATGGCTTGGGTTGCCTGTGTGTCCGTTTTACAGTTTATATATATATATATATATATATATATATATATATATATATATATATGGTTCCCTATCAGAAGCCTGAAACACTATAAGCCTGAAAATCAAAATCCTGAAAACTATAGACTGAAAGTTCAAAATCCTGAAAGCCCAAAATCCTGAAAACACAAAATGGACATACTGACGTCATTGTGGCTTTGCTATTGTTAGCCCTGTGGTGTTGGGTCATGCGTTGGGTTCAGGTAAGTGTGCGATTGGTTTTATGTTAGGGTTAGGGGCGGTTTAAGTGAGTTAGGGTTAGGGAGCAGGTTAGGCATGTATGCAATAGTGACAAATATTGGGGTTAGGGGCGGTTTAAGTGAGTTAGGGTTAGGGCGCGGGTCAGGTGAGTGTGCGATAGTGACGGACCTTAGGGTTAGGGTTAAGGTCAGGGTCAGTTGGTAGATATTAGTGTCTTTATAGTGACATATTAGCATTATTTGTGTTTTCAGGATTTTGAGTTTCAGGATTTTGGGCTTTCAGGATTTTGAACTTTCAGTCTATAGCTTTCAGGATTTTGATTTTCAGGCTTATAGGTTCATAGGTTCATAGGTTCATACTAGGCTATCTGCCCGAGGGCATTTACAAGCCTAGCCCATAGTTTTGTGGCTTACGCCACCCCTTTAGTATGGGGAACTATACCCATTATTTTGCTGTGCCTCTGTTGAGCAGTGACACTGAGGTAATCCCTGGGGTATATCTGCAATCTCCCATCCATTGGTCAAGATTTCTCTTGAACAAGGCCAGCGAGGTGCTCTGCCTCACATATACCGGGATTTTATTCCACAGCATAGGGAGTCTTTGGGTGATGAATCTATCCCTCCAGCACGTCCTATTAATAGCCGTGTCGAGGTTTAAGTCTCCCGCCCTTGTGGCTCTGACGGATCTAGATTTTTTGAGGTGAAGCAAATTCATCAAATCTGGGTTTGACATGGCCTTGTATGTTAGGCAAAGGTCACCTCTGAGCAAGCGTGGCGACTGAATAGAGCTGGAGTTCTTTCAGTCGGGCAGCATAGGACAGATGTTTGAGACCCTTTATCCTTTTGGTGAGGAACATTTGTGGCCTCTCCAGCTGCTGCAAGTGTCGGGTCAGATACATTCTGAATGGGGCATTGTACTCAATCATTGGTCTGATGAGTGATGAGTATAGGGAGACTATGACCTCCCTTGATCTAGATGAGAATCCCTTCATGATAAGGTGGGCAATGTAGAAGGTCTTCCTAACTACTTTAGCTACATGGGTGTCGAATGACAGACTACTATCAACCTGGGTCCCCAGGTCCCTGATAACTTATTCTGTGCTCAGTGGATTGCCACCTATTTGGTAGCTAGGGGTAACCTTGTTTTTCCCGAAGGGTATGACTATGCATTTTTTGGCATTTAACTTTAGGCCATGGCTCTGGCACCAGTTATCCGTTTCTGTGAGACCCTTCTGAAGGATATCTGTGTCAGATGTGTTTTCTACTATGGCCCAGTTTGCAGTCATCTGCAAACTTTGTCAGCCATAACCCTCCTGTGTTTGCTTGTACTTGGAAAAGTAGATGCCAAACAAGAGTGGGCCCAGGACTGAGCCCTGTGGTACACCACTTGTGACAGGCTTTGAGTCTGACATGGCGCCAGCAACTCTGACCCTGTGGGTTCTGTCACTCAGCCAGTTTGCAACCCATCTTGTGATATATGGGTTAACATTTAAGCTGATGAGTTTTTCAATGATACCCGAGTGGGGTATTGTATCAAGGCCTTCGCCAGATCGAGGTAGGCTGTATGGACTGCCTTTCCTCATCAATGGCTTTGGTGACTGTTTGAAAAAGTCAACCAAGTTTAGAAGGCATGATCTGCCTTTGACAAAGCCAAACTGGGATGGATCCAAAGTCTGCAAATTCCTATGTCTTTATTTATGAGGTCCATTATGATCCTCTCCATGGCTTTGCAGATAAGGCTTGTGAAGCTAATGGGCCGGTAATTTCCAGGGTCGGTGGAGGCACCGCCTTTGTGAAGTGGGACCACAGTTGCAGTGCGCCACTCCTGGGCGTATCCAGAGGTAAGACTATGATTAAACAGCTGTCCTAGCTGTGGGTTTAATTCCTCGTTGAGTTCGTGGAGCACACAGCCGGGGACACCATCAGGTCCCATGGATGCTGTGTTTTTTGATTTGGAGAGAGCAGTTCTCACTTGGGCGTTGGAGATGTTTGGGGGGCTGCAATCGCTTGGTATAGATATCTCTCCTTTTGGGGGGGAGGGGGGGAGAAGTTTGCACTGAACCTGTCAGCCAGGCTTATAGTGTTTCAGGCTTCTGATAGGGAACCATATATATATATATATATATATATATATATATATATATGTATGTATATATATATGTATATGTATAGGAACACTTTATAATCCTGAAATTCTGAAATACCAAATTTCAGAATCCCAAGATTATAAAGCTGAAAGCTCAAAACTTCGAAATCTCGAAGTACGGAGATTTTTAAGTAGTGCTTCTGGTGTTGCGCTGTGTGAAGGGATAGCTGGAAGTTCAGGTAAGTATTTATGTTTAAGGGTTTTGGTTAGGGGTTTTAATGTGTGTCAG
>NC_056731.1:640220466-640225466 GCF_019279795.1 Protopterus annectens | reverse complement strand
GTGTATGTGCATGTCACCTATGGGTTAGGTTAGGGAAGTGGAGAGATTCAGTGTTTTCATTTCTTTTTGTGTAGGAGAAAGGTGTTTTAGCAATGTAATGGGTATGGTTGAGTTTAGAAGCAGGTGAGAGTAAGGAATAGCACACATGAGTAAGGTGGTGTACAGCAGCAAAAAAACACTTACCCTAACAGTATCACAACCAAGACAACACCTGATCTTGGTTTTACAGATGGGGTTTACTGAAATAGGGCTTTTGTTAGTGGAAGAGAGGTATTCAGTGTTTTGCGATTTGCTCAATCAGTGTGTTGTGATTCTCTCTCTCTTTTGTGTTCTGCCATTTGAGGTTCTGTCTTTTGTGTATTCCACCATTCAGGATGTCCACATTTTATTTATACATATCCTGTGCGTGTCATCAACTTATTTATCGCCATCCTATCAGCAGCACTCCTAAACCAATCAAAAGTGGCACTCTGAAACTGTACCTCAATCCCAGTAAAACTAAAGAAAAAAAATAAAGCCACACACATTGCACACACTAAAAATAAAAAGGAACCACACAAAAACAACTGATGCCACCTAATTCAATGCCCTGCAATGTGAAACATATCTTAGATTATAAACAAATAAGTAGATTGAGTAAAAAATGAAAACAGACCCACAGCTATTTTAGTGTGGTGTACATATATAGTATATAAGAGAGAGACAGAGATTTGCTAAGGTGCTGGTTGTTTGAATCTCGGCTTAAGTAAATGAAATCAGTGAAACGTATCCTAGTCAGACTAGGGTCTGAGTACTATCAGGGGCTCTCTGAGGGATGGAAGTCCACTACAGTTCATTTCCTAGGTCTGTGACATGAGTCCATTAACACTCATTTCCTAGATTTGTGGGAGTGAGTTTCGATGATTCTGTTTCCATGAACTGCAGTTCAATAATAGAAGAAATGAACACGTTCGCTACTTCATTTACCATCTGTTTGTTACAGTGTGCTTCTCCATTCATCCACTGTCAATACTCAAACATTCATTACTTTTTATTAATTTGTCAGTGGCATATATCATGTAATACTGCACTAACTTCTTCAACTTTATACATTCTACTGCTTGCCTTTTCATTCAGACTAATGTAAGAAAAGTGCATTTCCACTGTAACCTAATTGTAAAATGCGCTATGAACCCGGGTCTTAACTGAAAAGGGTCACCTAACCAGTTCAACCACACAGTTGTCAAGTGGAAATAAAAAAATAAATGGATGTGACCTTCTGGATAAAATTGCTACTGTCTGTTGACATCCCTGAAATTCAGCAGTTCTTTACTGTCTCCAAGGGGGAAAAACAGTAACACCTGGAATGACAGACTGAGACTAACCACCACTGTGACGTTGGGAATGAACGTCCACCAGGCTGCATGAAGAGATATTACAGCGGAAGGACTCACACAGCTCAGACAACATAATACTGTGTGGAGCTCAAAATATGTCTAGCTGAGGTGACAGATTTTCCATGCGACAAACTTAAGCTCCATAGAATAAGCCATTTTAGAAAATAGTTTTATAAACTTCTGTTACTTGAACTTCTGCTCCTGTAGGGAACAAAGTAAGCTTTCCTCAACATGTAAGAGTCTTTATTACAGGCTATGACAGCCTGTACTTGAGTGGGGGTTGGGGGGGGGGTAAGAAAAACTTCTCCAATACCACTGTCCTACTCACAACAGTATACTGGTACTAGACCACTTGTGTATTACAACTTAGCATCCTAACAGCAAAGGTAGAAGGTGTGAGCACATGTTCAAAATCCCAGGACTACTTAGAAGACAGACCTGGAGTTTTCATCCAGGCACGGAGAGTATTCTTGAAGGGATATGTTGTCCCCCCCCCCCTGAAATAATGGGCAGTGGAACAGTTAAAAGAGGATTTGGTAAGGCTTGCCTTTCTTGGGGGAAGGATGTGGGAACACACTCCTTGGACGCATGTTCTCATAGTTGAATCCCTGAAGGAATCTGCAGACCTCACAGGAACACTGGCTTCCAGGGGAGGGGGCCAGGTAGGATTTCTTGAAGGGTTATGTAATTCACAGAAGCGAGTGAGACTCTCTAACAGATGTTTACTACATGCGAAACCCTGGACATGTTACTAAGCATGAATTATAGGGTTAAGGCCTTAAAGATAAACCCCCCGTCCTTAAATAAGTGATAGCTCTGCTATCCACTTCGACACCTTGGTAGAACTAATATACTATATGGCTCCCACATCCTGAGAAACAAATCGTGTGCAATGGAGCAAGGAAAGGTTGATAGGGCAAAAAAATCATTAAAGCATACTCTGTTAGCCTCTAAACCCACTTTGTCAACACATAATTTGAAGTTGCAATTTAAGTAGAATCAACAAGTGTTCTACTATTGCAGGAACCACAGACTGTAGCCTGAACCAAAATTACATAAGGGTAAAGTTCTGGCATTTATTTTTGCATTGTATTCGTTTTTGTATTGTATTCTTAAAACAGTTTCATTCCTGGTTTGGCACCTATGTCTCTAATTAACAAAGGCAACCTGTAAATAGTTCATCTCCCAAGTCCCTGCTTATACTTATCAAGGGTACCAGAACTCGTCAGAGATTTGGAATGCATGGCTAGGTTTAAAAAGACCTGTGTTGGATAGCCTAGTAAACACCTATGATTCATTTTGATGCTTACACTACCTCCCCCTAGAAATCCTTGCTGTATAACAAATCTCTACCTCTTTTCTCAGCTTGTGATAATGCTAGTGCTGACATCTTGCTTTTTTTAGTATTGTGTACTGCCTACCTGTTGAAGAACAGGTTCTTCATAAATTGCTCTATTAGGGTTTGCGAATGAACGAAGGTAATCAAATTCTTTTAACTATGCCTGTTACATTAGTTATATTTTTATAATACCATGAACTTCATTAAACTATTATCTAATTCTGTTCAGGAGCTTTTAAAATACCTAAAAGCTTAAAAGTTGTCTGTGAATTTTAGGAAACATTTTACTGACTAAAAAGGAGAGAAGTTGTTATTCCAAGTTTTGATTATTCAGTTTCACTTTCCTTTGATATGCCTTTAGTTTGAACTATAGCGTTAAGTGAAGGACATGAATGCTTCTTTGTGATTTTGTTGATTACATTTTCCTTCCCTGTTTTATCAGCTGCCTTAACCATAATGCTACCTTCAGGATTAGTAACTGGAAAAATTGCAGTTACTTGGGAAACTGCACTTATACTGAAGTAATCTCATCTCTTAACCCCATAATTCAGTTCTTCTTGTTACCTGCTGCATGTTTCATACACATATGTTTTTGTTTTCTTTAATAAAAAGATTTTTATTAAACAAGCTTAGCTTTTAACACTGACTAATCCTTGTAACCTGGGCTACACCACTAGACTCAATGTGTTCCTTCAGACACGAGTAACCTGGAAAATCCTGTAGCAGGCCCCCCTCACTGTATACCATTGGAGTGGGCAGTAAGTCCATTAATGACCAGAGCAGAGGCACCGCAACGTTTCCTTCATTGTTGAATAACCCACCATACTGCATTCTAGCTTTGGAGAACTGTTTGCAAAATTCAGCAACTCCTAGATGCCTGCCCTTAGATGTCGAGACCAAATGTCTTCACCCCCCCCCCCAAAACCCGAAGCACTGTACCTCTCATATCACCAGATCTACAGAAGAATAAAGGCTGTAGTTTAGGAAGGATGTGCAGAAACATCTATTCATTGGCAGAGGGTTGGATAACAAGGTCTTCTTAGAAGTGTGTGGGATTAAAGTAAAGAATGAAACTTAAATCATATATAATATGGTCTACAATGGTATGCCTTTAAGAATGTGTGTGGTGTGCGTGATGTGTGTGTATAACACGAGAGAGAGGGAGACAGACAGAATGTATTTGCGTGTGCATGGTGTGTGTGTGTGTGTGTGTGTGTGTGTGTGTGTGTGTGTGTGTGTGTGTGTGCGTGTGTGTGTACACACAAACACACACAGTAGATATAAAAAGTTTACAAACCCCTGTTAAAATGCCAGGTTTTTGCGATATAAAAAAATGAGACCACAATAAATCATTTCAAAACTTTTCCCACCTTTACTGTGACCTATAACCTGTACAATTCAATTGAAAAACAAACAAATATGTTAGGGGAAAAATATAAAACCACACTGCAAGGTATGTTTACCAACTTGGTTAGCAGAATGTATTAACTCTTGTAAATCTTTATTTTCTGCACAATCAGGAATCAACAACATTTTTTGTTTAATTAGTTCCATAATATGCTGCTGGTACTTCAACATGTGAAACTGGCAATTTAAAGCCATGATGGCAAGAGTTGCAGAGGTATATACCTTCTTACACCATCTGTCTAAAGCCCTAGAATCCCTGTCCGAAGAGGTAGGGTTTTTGGCTGTAGTAACCTTAAAACCTTTAGGTCCCTGGGAAATAGTCTCTAGATCTGTAGTAGGATTTTTAAAGAGAAATGTGTGAGAGTCACGTACTCTGTAGTACCTGTCAGGCTTTCTAGGAGCTGGAGGTGAAGTATAAGGGTACGACTTGATTCCATGAAGACATCATCTACAATATCCAGGACAGGGGGTATAGCTAGAAGCCTGTGCTGAGACAAGTCTAAAAATTCCGAGAGTCTCTTTTTGACTGAGGGTAGTCCTGGCATTCACAGCGGAAATGCTCTCTTAGGGTATGCAAAGTTTCACCGAAAGAAAAGTCCTCTGGAGGGGAGGCAGAGGGAATGGAATCCTTTGCATCTGAATCCTCATAGGTGGATAAGTGTATGTCCTGGTGATCAGAGGGATCAGAGTCATCGGACTCGTGGTCCATAGAATCAGAAAGAAAATCAATTCTTTGTCTTTTAAAGGGGGAAGGCTGGCTTCCCCTAATTAAAGTAATAAGGTCTTCAGCCATTCTTAGCATTTGTTCCTGAGGCATGGGAGCTTGAGAATGCGCTTTGGTCATTGGTTTTCTAGGCATACTGCAAACTCTGGGCCTG
>NC_056731.1:640205466-640215466 GCF_019279795.1 Protopterus annectens | reverse complement strand
AAACCCTACGAGCTGAAGTGATGGCCAGAAGGAAAGCTGTTTTCCAGGACAAATATTGCAGATCTGTTGAGGCAGCAGGTTCAAAAGGAGGCAATGTTAATTTTTCTAGTATGTAATTAAGGTCCCAGGCTGGTATTGGTTGCTTCCTTGGAGGTCTTATATTCTTAGCCCCTCTGAGGAACTGTCTTAAGAGTGGGTGAGAGAATAAGGAAGGATCCGTGTTGAATTCTGCAGAAATGGCTGAGGCATGTATTTTAATGGAAGAAAATGAAATTCCACTGTTCAGCAGTTCAGCTAGGTACTGTAAAACCCGAGGCAAGTTCAATTTTCTAGGGTCCTGTCCTTTTTTCTCATTCCAACAGCAAAACCGCTTCCATTTTGCGGAGTAAGCTTTTCTAGTAGATGGTCTTCTCGCCTCCAAAATGACATCCTGCACCTCCTTGGAGAGCAGGGTCTGTTGTGGTGTTATGGAATTTTCTATGCAGCGAGGTTGAGTGTTTTCAGCTGACTGTGAAGGGTTTTGTAGCTGTTCTGAGTCAGCAGAAGGGGTATTAGAGGCAGGGACCAGGGAGGAGTATGTGTTAGGCTCCTCAGGAGTGGATACCAGTGTTGCCTTGGCCAATCTGGAGCAATCAGTATCATCCTCGGTTTGTCTGTTCTTGCTTTCAGAAGCACCTTGGACAGAAGAGGCAGAGGTGGGAATGCATAAACTGTCCATGCTGTCCAACTGAAGGAAAGGGCGTCCACTTTCCAGGCCTTTGGATGGAAGGTCCTTGAACAAAACTTTTTCAATTGATGGTTCCTGTGGGAGGCAAAAAGATCTATGTCTGGTCTCCCCCACGCTTCGATTATTTCCGTAAACACCTTTGGATGTAATTTCCATTCGTGTGGATCTGTCATATTCCTGCTCAGAGTGTCTGCCAGTGTGTTTTCCAGTCCTGGCAAGTACTGTGCTTGAAGTTCGATCTGTATTTCCAGAGCCAAGTTCCAAAGAGTCATGGCTAGTCTGCACAAGGGGTATGAATGTGTTCCTCCTTGTTTGTTTATGTACCACATAACTGTGGTGTTGTCTGTTCTTATCAGTAATTGTCCTGGAAGCAGGAAGACCTTGAAAGCTGTAATTGCATTTATTACTGCTAGCATTTCTTTTTGATTGATGTGAAGGTGCTTTTCCTTGTGGGACCATCTGCCCTGAATGCACCTGTCCTTCATGTGCGCTCCCCAGGCGTAATCTGAGGCGTCTGTGGTTATGACCTGTTTTGCTTGAGGCTTGCAGAATGGAAGGCCTGTGTTCACTTGACATGCTTGGGCCCACCATAGAAATTCCTTTTGCAAACATGGAATTATTGGAATAATTGCTTCCAAACTGTGACTGTGTTGAGACCATAGATTTTTTAGGTACCATTGAAGTTTCCTCATATGCAACTTTGCACATGGGATTAGCAGAATGCAAGATGCCATGAATCCCAGAGCCTGCAGGATTTTCCTTGCAGTAAGCCTGGTACTTTTTGCTAGTGTTTTGAAGTACTGAGATAATTGCCCTTGTTTTTCTGTCGTAAGATATGCCATCTGGGTATTTGTGTCCAAGCTGGCACCCAGGAAGGTTATTTTCTGAGATGGTGTTAGCCTTGATTTCTCCTTGTTGATGGTGTATCCCAGAGAAAGCAGTAACCGTGTCACATATGCCAGATGTTCCAGTAGTATGTGTTTGCTGTCCGCTTGGATCAGGCAGTCGTCCAGATAAGGGTAAATTTGTATCCCTTGAAGTCTGCAAAAGGCAATCACTGATGCCAGGCACTTTGTGAATACCCTGGGCGCAGTAGATAAGCCAAAGGGCAATGCAGAGAATTGATAGTGGATTGAACCTGCAAGAAATCTGAGGTATCTTCTGCAGCTTTGTCTGATTGGGACATGCAGGTATGCCTCCTTGAGGTCCAATGTTACCAGCCATAACTCCTTGCCCAGCATGGGAAGAAGTTGCTGTAATGTGAGCATCTTGAATTTTGGTACGAGCAGAAATGTGTTTAGGATGGATAAGTCCAGAATGGGTCTCCAGTCGGTTCCTTTTCTTGGTACCAGAAAGAGTCTTGAATAAAAACCTTGACCTTGTTGGTGCGTAGGTACCTTTTGTATAGCTCTCATGTTTAGGAGCTTTGAAATTTGCAGTTGTGCCTCTGCCCTTTGATTTTGTGGCAGGTTTGGCATGCCTCTCATTTTTGGAAGAGTGTGAAATTGAAATTTGTAGCCTCTGTTTATAATGTCCAGTATCCATTTGTCTGTTGTGACAATATGCCAATTGCTTGCAAATAATGCAAGTTTCCCTCCCAAAGGTGCTGCCAGCTGAGACTTGCTTGGCATGGAAATGAGGGAGTCATTGTTTCTTCCTGTATTGTTGTGCACTGTCTTCACCACCTGTTTGGTGCCGGAGATTGCCATTGTCTGCCTCTATATGATCCTTGTGAGTGTCCTCTGCCCCTTGTGCGTCTGTATCTACCTCTTTGGGGCTTGTCAGTGGCTGGAAAGGACCAGTTTTTTGAAGGCCAATTCCTGCTAAAACGTGGTGGCTGAACCTGAAAGAAAGCTTTGATAGTTTGCATAGATTTGGCTTTTTCTTCCATTTTTCGTAGTATATCCTCAGCATTAGTACCAAAAACTACATCCTTTTGTAAAGGAGCATCAAGAAGTTTAGCTTTCACATGATCAGGCAAATTGTGTTCCCTAAGCCAGGCATGTCTGCGAATGACTGATCCTGTAGCAGCCGCTCTACTGGAGGCCTCTAGGGCATCATAACCACATTGTAAGGTGTGTTTACCCACTTGCTCTGCACTATGCAACATATCCTGTAACTCTTTTAAATCTGGTTGTTCAGGTTGAGACATTTTGTTTTTTAATTGGGATAACAGAAACTGTTGATATTTAATCATATGAAACTGACAGTTTAAGGCCCTCATGGCTAGGGTGGCCGAGGTATATACCTTCTTACCCCACCTTTCTAAAGATCTAGATTCCCTTTCTGCAGGAAGTGGGTTCTTGGCAGTGGAGGCCTTTAATCCCTTAGGGCCTTGTGAAATGGTTTCAGGGTCAGCATTATGGCCTTTGTAGAGAAATTGGTGAGAACTGGGTACTCTGTAATATCTATCAGGCTTTACTGGTGCAGGAGGCAGAGAATCAGGGTTAAGACTAGCCTCCGAATAGACATAATCCAGTACCTCCAAAACAGGGGGTATAGCCAGAGGTCTGTGCTGAGGTAACCAAAGAAATTCCCTAAGTCTTTTCTTGGAATCTGAAAAGTCTTGGCCTTCCCAATGGAAATGTTCCCTCAAGGTGTGCAAGGTTTCCCCAAAAGAAAAATCCTCAGGGGGGGATACAGAAGGAATGGACTGTTCTGCATCCGAGTCCTCAAAAGGGGAGTATGAGTGTACCTCTGCATCAGAATGTTCTGATAAAATGGATCCCTGATCAGAAGAGGGATTCTTCCTGCACTCTGGGTCTCTTGTCAGGAGGGGGCTGAGAACCTCTGATAAGAGTAATTAGATCCTCAGCCATTTTAAGCATGTGTTTCTTAGGCATGTGTCCAGGAGATGGCCCTTGAGCAGCAGGCCTAGTTTGATGCCTGGCTGCTTTGGATTTAGTAAAGGCCTTAATAGAAAAAGAAGATGAAGGCCTAAATACACCATGGGTGGAGGTGGACCTGTCCACATTAGTAGGCTCGACATAAGCCGGGGCTTCGGTTGTAGACTGGGAAAGGGCCGAGGACCCAGCGGTCTCGGGTACAGAAGACACCGCCAAAGGAGTGTCGTCGGTAGTCAGGGACTGCAAAGGCGTCTCGCTGAGAACCGGACCACGTGGAGCCTGTTTCGGCGTGGTGTCAGCGGAGACCGCGGGCCTTGCGTGTCGGTCCTTTTCCTTGCGTTTTTTGGATAAAACGGTAGTCGGAGTGCCCGACGACATTTTATAATCAAAAGCTTTACCAAAGTAGTGCTGGGCGAACTCCGCCCGACGCTTAATAGTGCGTTTATTGAAGGTAGCGCAAAAGCGACAGCCCGAGACGTCGTGGTCTGGGCCCAAACAAGGTATGCAAAGGGAATGGAAATCCTTATGCGGTATTTGCTTCCCACAAGAAATACAATTATTAACTTTTTCTGACATCGGTCTGAGGCAAGAAAAGTTTCAACGGGTACTTAGCTTTAATGAAGACTTCGGTTCCAAATATTTTCGTAATTCAGGAGCTGGCCGACCGGCACTTGCGAACTGCTTCTGCTTCGGGCACCGCGCGGCAAAAAAGACTGAAGAACATGGCGTCGGCTGTGTCTTATATACTCTGGCCTTCCTGACGTCAGAAGAGTAAGCGACGACAACCGACGCCGGACCAAGACGACCAAGGGACCGCCTGACGCCTGAAAACCCATCTGTGATTACTGCAGCTGTATGCACGATGAACATCATAGCAACCAATAAGTTAGAAGAACTGTGTGGTAACGGCAAGCTTACATCTGAAAACAGTGTAAAAGGTAGTCCCTGAGTCTTTAGAAGTACCTCATCAGTTAGACTTATTTTATGGTATTCACATGCTGCTTCAGTATAAGGGAACTCTTTAGAACTACTCTTTAATACTTAAACCTTTTATGTATTTTGACAAAGCTGGGCTACCACAGATAATGACTGAGGCAGTAGAGTAAGTGGACCAGTATTAGCTGCTGCAGAATAGAATGAATTTGACTTTGCTTTCCTTGGGCATTAAGTGGGAGTCGTTAATGTAGCTTGCTAGATTTTTAGTTATGTAAAGCCAACTTAGTTTCGAGAGCACCGTGCAGTTTTGTGTTTACATAACAAAACTGTCTCATCTTCTTAACAAATCCCACAAGGAAAAGACAAGGTGCTAAAACTATATGTACTCAAGAAGTCCTAAATGTGATTATCGGGGAATGCCTTTATCTTTCATTAACTCACTAAATTATGCGGGCATCCATTTCAGTCTTGCATTTCCTAATCTTCAGGTAATTTAAGAACTGTTTCAAGGTGTTATAGTGTATACCCTTTAAAACTTTATCGAATGCCTGAGTAAGTCCAAGAGAAGAGCTCACACCACCTAACCCTTTTGTGGTCCTCCTTAGATGTAGTCAGATACAGATAGCAAAGCATTACTGGCTGAAAAATTGTTATTAAAATGCCCATTCCACAGGTACAGAGAGAGAATCCCTAAGTGACCCTAACTTGAATAGTGGCTCCCCAACGCGGCACTTATCTTAGTAAATCAGCAATTCCAACAGTGTCTCCCCAACATGGCACTTATCTTAGTAAATCAGCAGTTCCAACAGTACAGCGACATCTAGGACTGGCGAACCGAAAGGCAGCAAAGAAGTTCAGAGGATGGTGTGCGCATACATCTCTTATGGTCGACATTTGTTGGTGGTCTACATCAGACATACCGCACACCCAAGGTAGTAAAAGACTTTGGGTATACTGACCGACGTCAGGTCATCTCCTTGGCAGGCAACTCCCTTACGTCAGGAATACTGCAACAGATGAATAGAAAGACATGCACATGCATACACACACACACACACACACACACACACACACACACACACACACACACACACATATATATTTTTTTTATTTTTATTTTTTATTTTATTTTACATTTGTTGACCGGGCTAGTCCAACTGGATCGTTGTCCATTTTCAGTGGAGGCCCGGGGAGAAAAGCTCCTCAGATTAAAGCATGGTTATAGAAATACATGTAAAATAATCACTTATGATATAGGCAAAGAGCAAAAATACAGGATATTAGTTCAGGTCAGGTTATGCAAATCTAATAAAGAACAAATAATACCAACTATGTAATACTAGTTATGTAGTAAAAACAAGCAAATATTTTTTTTTTTTTCACAACAGTAGCAACAATAGAATCATAAAGTTATTTGTGATTAGAGAGAAAGATTGGAGTGTTAAATAAATACAAATATAGTTGAAAGATGAAAGTAGGTTAGTCTGGATTGGTACAAGAGCAGAGCCAGAAATTGTTCAGATGTGAAAGAAGTTGTTTCTTAAAGAAAGGAAAAGTGGATATAGAGGAGATATGTAAGGGAAGGTTATTCCATATTTTGCCAACTGAGTTGGAGAAAAGGCAGTTCCCTGCAGAGTTTAAAATTCTGGTAATATTAACTTGTAGCTTTTGGGAGGAGCGTAGTTATTTTAAATTATTATAGGGAGTCAAGAGGTCGCTAAGAGCTGGTGTTTTTGAGGGTTGATATAAAATTTTATGTGCTATTAAGAGTTGTTGATAGATAATCTTGTTGGGAAGTTCCAGCCAGTGTAGTTGTTTTAAGTTTAGGCAATGGTGAGTTCTATATTGAGATGCAGTGGCAAATCGAGCTATGTTGTGGTAAGATGTAGACAGTTTCCTAAGGTTACCTTTAGAGATTAGTGTAGATAGAGGAAGCATACAGAAGGGTAGAGATAAGATGTGATTGTGCTAAGGTAGTCCGTGCTTCAGGTGTAAGGAAGGGTTTGATTCTGTATAGTGAACCAATCTTTTTATTAACTGCTTTTATTGTGTTATTAATGTGACGATCAAAGCTAAGATTATTAACAATAGTAACACCAAGCAGTTTTGTAGTGAAGTCGGGGGAAATGTGGGAGTTATCACTTGCAGTGATAGTAAAATTTAGTTGAGTAGATTTGTGTGTAGGTGAAAAAAGTAATAGTTTTGTTTTCTTGGGGTTGAGGAGAAGACATCTTTTTGAGAACCATTGTTCAACGGTTGAAAAGGTTGCTTGTGTAAGGGATTGGAGTTATGTTTGAGAGGAATCTGTACAAATTATTGTGGAATCATCTGCATATTGTATGCAGGTAGTGTTTTGGATAGATGATTGGAGATCATTAATAAAGATGGAGAATAAAAGTGGGCCTAGTATAGATCCCTGTGGTACTCCTAAAGAGATAGGTAGTAGAGTAGATAGAGAATTTTTCCAGAGTACTGCTTGATGTCGGTCTTCAAGATATGATGAAAGCCAGGTTAAAGAAGAGTTATCCAAGGCAAGGGATTTAAGTATGTGGAGAAGAAGTGTATGGTTTACCATATCGAAGGCTTTTGACAGGTCTAGGAAAAGAGAAGAGGTTAGTTTGTTGTTGTTACGGTTACAGTTGATAGTGTTGGTGAAAGAAAGTAGTGCAGTGGTAGTACTATGTGAAGGCCTAAATCCATGTTGAGTGTCAGCTAGTAGGTTGTTAAGGAGGAGATGGTTAAGTAGTTGTTTGTGTATACATTTTTCCATAATTTTGGCCAGAGGAGATAATAGTGCGATAGGGCGAAAGTTAGAAAGGTCAGTAGATTTACCTCCTTTGTGTAAGGGTATGATGTATGATATTTTCCAGATTGCTGGGAAAGTACTTTCTTTTATGGGTCTGTTTATTAGGATAGAGACAGGATAGGCAATAGCTTTAGCTGCTACTTGCAGGAATTCAGCAGGAAGCTTGTCTGCTGAGGGGGTAGTGGGTTTAAGTTTGTGTAATAGAGATTGTATATAAGAGGTGGGTATAGGTTGTAGTTGAAGGAGAGGAAGAGAGTCATTGAAGCTACTTAAGAGCAGTTGAGAAGTATCAGGAGATAGGTGGTTAGCTAGACTTTGTATGGAAGTAGTAAAGAAAGTATTGAAATTATTGGCTATTAAAGTGGGATCTTCGGGGTCTGAGTCCTGTGGATTGGGTGTAACTAATTTGCCTGGGGTAATTAGATTGTTAATAGTAGACCAGAATTTTTTTGGTTCTTTTTTGGTGGATTGCTGCAGTTCGAAGTAAAAATTCTTTTTATCTGTTAGGATGGCTTTTTTAGTACTGTTTCTGAGCTCTCTAAAGGTTTGATGATCTGTTGGGTTTCTAGAGGAACGCCATTTATTCCAAGATTTATTTCTGAGAATAATTTTATGCTTAGTATTAGAGGTTAGCCAGGGTGCTGTCTTAGACTTTGTTCTAATAGTGCGACTTGGGGCATGTTGTTTTAGGATTGCAAGGAATGCTGAATTGAAGTATTCAACAGCCTTGTTGAGTGTGAGGTGTTTTAGAGGGGTCCAGTTATATTGTGAAAGTTCTGTTTGAAACTGTTCAGGAATAAATTTTTTTTTGGAGTATAGTGTTCTGTGAGTGGTAGGAAAGTTTGGGTTAGTTTTAGCTCTAGTGACGTAGGTGAGGGAGTGATCGCTAATGTCATCTGGAAGGATGCAAGTTTGGTAGTTTTGCAGGGGGGAGTTAGTAAGGATCCAGTCCAAGATGGTTTCTTTTTTGCTTTTTTTATTGATTCTGGTAGGACTATTAATGAGTTGTTTAAAACCATAAAGGTTTATATGGGAAGTAGGATTAATATTGCTACATGATTTCCATTCAATGTTAAAGCCCCAAGAAAGAGTGTTTCTTGAGGAAGTTTATTAGAGATTTGTTCTAGAATATATATATATATATACACACACACACACACACACACACACACACACACACACACACATATAGTGGATATAAAAAGTTTACACACATCTGTTAAAATGCCAGGTTTTTGTGATATAAAAAAAATGAGACCATAATAAATAATTTCAAAACTTTTCCCACCTTTAATGTGACCTGTAACCTGTACAATTCGATTGAAAAACAAACAAATCTGTTAGGGGAAAAATATAAAAAATAAAAAACATACAATACGCTGGTTGCATAAGTGTGCACACCCTTAAACTAATAATTTGTTGAAGCACCTTTTGATTTAATTACAGCATTCATTCTTCTTGAGTACACACCTACTATCAATTAGAGAGACTCTGATTAACCCCAAATAAAGTTCAGGTGTCCTAGTAGGATTTTCCTGACATTTACTTAGTTGCCTGCTACAACAAAAGTAATTGTTCACAGAGAGCTTACAAAGCATCAAAGGGATCTCATTGTTGAAAGATATCAGTCAGGAGAAGGGTACACAAAAATTTCCACAGCATTAGATATACCATGGAACACAGATAAGGCAGTCATCAAAAAGTGAAGAAAATATGGGACAACAGTGACGCTGCAAAGAAATGGACGTCCCCCCAAAACTGATGAAAAGAAAAGACGAAAACTGGTCAGGGGGGTTGCCAAGAGACCTACAGCAACACTGAAGGAGCTGCAGAAATTTCTGACAAATACTGGTTGTGTACTACATGTGACAACAATCTCCCGTATTCTCCATATGTCTGGGCTATGCAGTAGGGTTGCAATAGGGAAGCCTTTTCTTACACAGAAAAACATCCAGGCCAAGCTACAATTTGCAAAACAATACATCAAGTCTCCCAAAAGCATTTGGGAAAATGTGTTACAGTCTGATGAGATCAAGGTTGAACATTTTTGGCCAAAATTCAAAAAGGTATGTTTGGCACAAAAACAACACTTTGCATCACCAAAAGAAAACCATCCCCACGGTGAAGCATGGTGGTGGCAGTATCATGCTTTGGGGTTACTTTTCTTCAGCTGGAACTCGGGCTTTAGTCAAGGTGGAGGGAATTATGAACAGTTCCAAATACCAGTTACTTCTGGCCCAAAGCCTTCAGACATCTGCTAGAAAGAAGAGGAATTTCACCTTTCAACACAACAATGACCCCACGCATACATCCAAATCAACAAAAGAATGGCTTCACTAGAAGAAAATTTAAGTTTTGGAATGGCCCAGACCTAAATCCAATAGAAAATCTGTGGGGTAACCTGAAGAAGGCTGTGTACAAGAGATGCCCTCGCAATCTGACAGATCTGGAGCACTTTTGCAAGGAGGAGTGGGCAAATACTGCCAAGTCAAGATGTGCCATGCTGATAGACTCCTACCCAAGAAGACTGAATGCTGTAATTAAATCAAAAGGTGTTTCAACAAACTATTAGTTCAAGGGTGTGCACACTTATGCAGCCAGCTTATTGTACGTTTTTTATTTTTTCCCCCAACAGATTTGTTTGTTTTTCAATAGAACTGTACAGGTTATAGCACTAGGGATTAG